>NC_060213.1:34645000-34945000 GCF_021130785.1 Homalodisca vitripennis
AAACATTAGCTTGGCCCACACGTTTTATATGACATTTAAAGGAGAATTTATACATCACGTTATTACATCAAATATGCATTCCTAACAAAATCCATGTTTTGAAACTTCAAATTCATGTTTTAAAACCTATATATATATATATATATATATATATATATATATATATATATATATATAGGTTTTAATGAGATATTAAACAGTCTTAGACCCACTGAATATATATTTAAACATTATTTTATTGGTCACTAATTGTGCAACTTGAGACAATGAGACAATGAAAACAGTCCTTCATTTGGATTACACTGGTCGATTGCTGGGTAAACCAGACAGACCACTTTGGTAGTCTAGATGTCTCTGATGTCAAAACGATCCAAAGAGTTCGTGTAATGGAACTCCTTAAAAAACTGGACGAAGACACTATCGAAGGCGGGCTTCATACAAACAAACCAATCAACCGACTGTACCAAAAGTCTTACCCACAAATTCACCCAATGTTATTATGGCATATGATTGTACTCAGTTAGTTACATAATCTTTTAGTACTGCAATTTCTTCGCTGCCATAATGGTTACCTACAACACCAATTGCAAAATATTTACTAACGCTCAGCCAAATTCCATAGAGTGACAAGCAACGAGCCCGATGTTGACTGGAAATTAAGCTTCAACTAAATTCAAGTCTATAGATTACGAGATATTGTATGGACAGACACTCGAGTGATAGTAGTTTTACTAAATCTGAGCTAATTAGTAAATATTTAAACTCCAGATGACTCATACAAGCTCTGAAACTTATGTACTAAAATGACTATAGGAATGACAATGAGTATAGGAATGTATGACACATAAGCTGGTGTTTATTACTTAAAGACAGTGTAGTACTCGTATATTGTCGAGTGTTAATGGGTATCGAAAGAGTAAACGCCGCGGAAAATACAGGTAAGCTGATTTATTTTACGAGAGTATTAAAACTGCTCGAGCTTTCGTTATGAAGTTCCATTGTTTACCGTGTTGATATTTCACTTTCCTTCAGATATTTTGACTGTGTGGTTATAAATTACCAGAAATTAGTACATAAACATTGTACAGTAATACGGTAGGAGTAGCTGTAAAATATTAAGACAGATCCTCTGACACCGCTACCATGAAATAGCGATTGATGAGTAGAGCAAAACCCTTTTTGAATGCGGTGCCTCTTGATTGTAACGAAATCATTCAGACCGTGGACTTCATTTTTATGAACCGGTGTTTCATTTTTCTTTGTGCAGTGGGGTTCCATAATAGAGTGCTAAACTTTGAAAAATAGTTGATTATAAGACATTTTGAGTTATTGCTATAAAATTTAGCGGAAAAGTATAACGATGTTTTCTTCAACTCAACTCAACAATTAATATCAACTACTCAGAATAAAAACAATACTCTGGTTAACACGAAGGTTCAAAGTATATTATTTATTAAAATAAACTCATTTGTAATGGCGTCTGAAACAAGAACTGAATAATATTCTCTTATTCACTTTTACAATATGTTTTGGAAGTATTTAATGAAAATAATTTAGTGATATTCCACCCGTCTCATCCACGCTTCTTGATCAATAGTTCGGTCTCTACTGAAGTATATGTACGGTCACCTTACTGCTACTATGTTGTACTATGCTATTATGTGTGAGGGTGTAGATGGAGGGGGAGAATGTACAGCGGATAGTTTAACCATTATTTTAACTTAGTGTAAGAACCGTGTCAGTTGGGACAACAAGGAATCCATCATGATGAGCTACCTGGTATTATCTGTTACTTCCAACTTGTCGCCTACTCTGAGGTAAAGTTAGCACGGATAAAACTCCATTGAATTATTAATGATGAGTTAATGGGGAGAAAATGTACCTTGGGGGCAGATTTCAGATAACGAAAATTAGTACCAGTAACACATCTTTTTTAAAAATTAAAGGTGTTCCTCAAAGTAGTTGCTTGGGACCTTAGCTATTTTTTTACACTGCGGATCTGTCAGAGTGTTTGCTGCACTGCACTTCTAATGAATATCCTGACTATTATTAAATCCTTCTGTCGCATGAACCTGAGTTAGTAGGTGTTTCCATTTCATGGACTAAGCTTAATCTTAGTAAATGCACATTGACTATACCACTGTGCTGATAAATATGAAAGAGAACACTTTGCAAGTTAAACTTGACTGTTAGAGTTTGGCCTTATGTAAGACAGTGAAATCCCTAGGAGTGTTAGTGGACAATGACTAGTTTTATTGGTGTTATATTAATGTTTCCCAGCTTGTGGCAAAAGCATATCTCAAAAGAGGATTTAAGTAGAACAAAAAACATGCAGAACGCCACATTGCGGTCTGTAATCTGAGATTTGTTTATGTTTCTTCTTACCGAGAAGCTATACATATGATGCTGTGTGGTGCATATGGTCCTTGTATTGAAGGTCTTCTATCTGGGAGAGGTCTCTAGGCGCGCCTCTCACCAGAGAGGGAAGATCCAAGTCCCTAAGGTCTAGTTAGAGATAGGGAGAAAGAGGTTTAGTATTTCGGCCTCTCCTGTGACGTCGTTCACATATCTGAAACTAGATTTAAGAAAACATTTTAAATTATTGTACAATGCTTGAATCTCTGCTATATAATAAGTATATATGTTGCATTTATAGTGCATATGTTGTAATATTTTATTGTATTAAGTTAGTTTTGTTATTTATTTAGTAAGTTAGTGAGTAGGAGTTATTATTATAGAAAATATTTATCTGAAACTCGTTTGTTAATACAACGAGTTTTTAATTTTTATTTTATCTATATTATTTATTGCAATTTAACGATTTTGCAATAAAGAATATTATTATATTATTAAAAATATTCATCAATATTTAAAGTTATTAGAATTAAAGAAATATAAAAATATTCATAGTGACAATGGCAGAAACATTAACAGATTTTTTAAAATAAGTTCTAATAGTTTAGATTAAGTTTAGCGACAAAAACAGAGAACTTTGTCAATATCCTCTACAACAAGCAAGTTACATCAGTGTTATCTTCAGTTCGCTTTGTTCTTGTTGTCTTGGACTTGATATAAAGTTAGCAGTTCCTGTTAGATACGGTCTCAGTTAACTGATTAGTTTCTGTGTCACCGTCATAAAGTTCGCAATTTTCTTAGTGACAACAATAATTATTGAGCTCTTATGATAATTTAAAACGGAATAGGCATATTTAAGATAAATATTATTATTTTTCAGTGAATAATGTCTCTTATTTTAGGTATTATGCGTGTAGGAGCGCTTCTGGGTCGGACGACTTATAATTGAGGCATCATAGTAGAGTTTGCCCTATCGTCACGATAAACATATATACGCACATATGTAAGTCTAAAAAGTCTAATTTTTTCATTAAACGTATCGTTCTTATCTATACAATGTCATCAAAATTTGTTAAAAATTTCATAAAAATTTATTCATTATATTAAAAAAGAATAATCATAATTCATCAATATCATAAGAACTTCTTGGTAATATACTGGCAAATAAACATATATGTATAATAGGAGTTGCTACCCCTTTTTGTAAGGGTGGTTTAGGTTCATGAAAATTACTTTGTCTGATGAGAGGATAAGGGATATGTATGTCTTGGTACAACTAGAATGTAAGTTCTTATTGCTCCAACTAAGCACCGTTTTGGTTTAGGGATAAAATGGTGAAAGGGCTCCGCCTATCTGTCCGTCCGTCTGTAGGATAACTCCTTCGTTATCCTAGTCGAACCCTAGGACACCTTTCGTATCAGTTTATTATAAAGCTGTATAAACTTGCTATATGTGGTTGTAAGACGAAAGATTCAATAAAATTGTACTTTACGTCGGAGATTTGTGAGTAGACCTCGCCCCCCTCGGGCCGTAACATGGGCTCTTATGGGAGGGAGAAATCCCTTCATGTGCGGGAGAAATTCCCTGCTCACACTCTTATCCTAGTGTTTTGGGGTGATTTGGGGTGTCAAAACCTGTGTTTTTCTGTAAAATCGGTGATTTTGGGTGTGAAAATCGGTGTTTTTCGGTTAAATAAAATCGGTGATTTTGGGTGTGAAAATCGGTGTTTTTTTCGGTAAAATCGGTGATTTGTTGGGTCCGGTGAGGGAGAAACGAGGGACGGAGGGAATTCCAATATGGCTGCGCCCATGATGAATTGGCGGGGAACAGGGGAACCTAACCTCACTTTCTTGGTTTCCCGCGTATTCAATATGGCTGCGCCCAGTTGGCGGGAACAGTAGAACATAACCTCAATTGTGAAATTGGCGGGAACAGGGGAACATAACCTCAAATGTAAAAAAAGGGCGGGAAAGTAAACTAAACAAGAGAAATAAAGACGAATCGTACCTTATTGTGTGATGATATAGCATAGGGGTTCCAGGAGTTTAAAATAAAACATTTTTTGGGTAAAAAAACTAATTTAATATACTATTTCTAAACAACTATCCACATTGGCACTCTTCACTCCCGCCACACAGATAGCAATATGTGGTGGTGACGTCATCAGAGGAAGTCTGTAACATAAATAGACCTGAGTTAGCCAGTTCTGAACAAGAAAAATTCCGCGCTTCCCCACTGGCTGGAATAAGCGCGCGTCCTTGATTGGATGTAAATAGTATCTAAGCGCTCTGATTGGTGGAACCTGAGAGGCCGGCACTCCTTCCTCTCTCTCCCGTCAGAATCCGTGCGGGAGGTCAGGGAGATAGGACGTGTGTCGCTCTCAGTTTTACTATCGTTACACAAATACATTTAACATTATTTCTTCGAATAAATAAATATTGTTTCTTAATACGATCTTTTGATATTACTTGAGTAAAATAATTCAATCTAATACGTTAAAATATTTTTACTTATATTTATTTTAATTACCGTTAATACTATTCTTGTAATTATCTTTCTTAATCTAAATAATAATCGTTACTAGTAGCAGTTAAGCTTGTTAGTCATTTTAGTTGCTTTTCTAACGTAATATCGTTTCTATAATACCATATTGTAAACATGTCTTACGAAAATATTGAAGTAGATTCTGAACCTGTAATATATGGATATGGAGTTGGATCCTGTAAAAATTCTAGGAAGAAACGAGACTTACATAAAAAAAATATAGGGTATACGGTACTAAGACCACCTTTAAATTCAATCCCGTTCCTGAAAACATTGATGAGATCGATTGGCTAAGGACGGGGTTTTCTAAAATTGTAAATGAAATGAAAGCAAATTGCACTGATTCGGACTACCTCGGATTTACACTTCATAGTCTAAAAATTTAAAAGGGAGGAAACCCGCGAACGGTGGATGGTGCGGAGACCCGAGGAGGAGTTCCGTGCCGCCGCTCCAGCCGCTTGGGGAGGAAAATCCGCGCAGCATCCTCGCGGATTTCCTATACGAGACAGCTACCCGCATGGAGGAGGACTCCCGACGTAGAAACACCGCTGTGCCGTCCAACGGATCAACCCCTGCCACTCAACCCCGCGAAGTGTCCTGCCCCGTTTGCTTTGCGAATCTACCAACAATCGCTCTTTTCGACTGTGTGTGGGCATACACTCTGCCGACCATGCTCCAACAGAGTGGGGGATAGATGCCCCACGTGCCGTGAGCTGATTGTGGGAAGGATTCAAATATAATCTCCCCAGGTAGAGTTCTACCTCTATCTTAATTATTCAATTGGCTTCACATTCAAAATTTATATTCCAAATTCCAAAGGGACGGGACATTATCCAGTCGTAGGATGTCTACCAGTTCTCTGGACCGATTCTTATACTGGATAATGTTTAACCTGGGTACTATACGTAGTACGGATGTTCCGAAACCACATCCAGGCCCACATCAACTCACCGCATCACACAATAAGGTACGATTCGTCTTTATTTCTCTTGTTTAGTTTACTTTCCCGCCCTTTTTTACATTTGAGGTTATGTTCCCCTGTTCCCCCGCCAATTTCACAATTGAGGTTATGTTCTACTGTTCCCGCCAACTGGGCGCAGCCATATTGAATACGCGGGAAACCAAGAAAGTGAGGTTAGGTTCCCCTGTTCCCGCCAATTCATCATGGGCGCAGCCATATTGGAATTCCCTCCGTCCCTCGTTTCTCCCTCACCGGACCCAACAAATCACCGATTTTACCGAAAAACACCGATTTTCACACCCCAAAATCACCGATTTTACAGAAAAACACAGGTTTTGACACCCCAAATCACCCCAAAACACTAGGATAAGAGTGTGAGCAGGGAATTTCTCCCGCACATGAAGGGATTTCTCCCTCCCATAAGAGCCCATGTTACGGCCCGAGGGGGGCGAGGTCTACTTTTGTGTCTGAGAAAAATCTGTTCACTTTTCACGAGACTGACCACTGTGCAGAAGAAGTGACGTCTGTTCTCCAGGTTACTTAGAATGGACGCTCTTGTTTGTAGAGTTTTCTTAGATACTTGTTTCTGGTCTTTTCAAGTCGCAACTCTCGGCATGAGTTGTCTATGTAGAGAGACCTGCAAGTTTCAGTAAATCCCTTTATATGTTTTCATTAGTTCAACTGAACTTAACTATCCTGTTTAAAAACTAATCAATTATATTTATTAAGGTAGATATACAGGAGAATAATTTTCTCGAAAAACTTTAAAACTGGTTTATTAATTAGTAATTCATTAAAGTGGACTTAAAAGAACAATCCTTGTACATGTTAAATATTTTGATTTAATTCCCAATAGCCTACACAACCACTTTTGTTGTAAAAATATTCTCAAGACAAGATTTTATTCTTTTAAAAATAATACATTAAATTAAGTTAGCTTCTTAATTCCAAAAACCAAATCGTACTATAAATTTAACTTCCTTATAAAACTCAAGTAAAATAAATTTCTAATGTAATTCAAAACAAAATATACTTTTCTCTATTAAACATGAGGCTGAATAAAACTGAACTACAGACTTACTGAGTCTTTCTAAAATCTTCCTGAGTCCATATAATCAAATGTTCACAGACAGCACTATACTAAATGTAACGTCTCGACCCATACACTACCGACCCTCCACTGTGGTAGCTCTGTGTACATTCACAAGTACTGTTGTAAAGCTGCAATGTGCATTGGAAATTCCATTAGTGACCAAGCCGCAACCACGTCACAACCCGGCAGACTGAATCCCTCTGCCGTGGTCTCTCTTTGTCAAGGTCATCAAACTGAACTCTCGTTACAAAGAATTAAATATATTTCAGAGAATATAAAAGATCGTAATGGACTGTTTGTCGCAAAATGAAGAGATGTACCATATTTCCTGCCTCTATCTTTCGTGGTTTTTCCTAAGTGTTGATAAGCTATTTAGAACAATTAATTTATATGGATGAATCTTGATAAACTAATTAGGTTATAAAGAATCAAATTCGGTCTTTTAACATTAATTTTCTGTCTAAGATATTTCCAATACTATTGTGGGGTTTGCCTTATATTCCGATCAAGAAAATGTATCAACGAAAATGTATCAGCATTACACTACTGATCAAGCACTTTGCAATAATAAATTTCTAAATTTTAAATGTTAACAAATGTTTCTAACTCTTTGATGAACTTAAACTGAAAGTTTTGACAGCTGTTAAGTATCAGTTCACTTTGTATTACATATCATAGCGCAGTCTGTCGGATCGAAGGTAAAACATTCTAAAATCAACAAAAAATTATAAATAAAACATTAATTACATAAACAATTTAAATTAGACAGTGATCTGAGGATAGTGTGACGGATGTACTCCAGTCCCAGCTATTTCGTTTTGGTGCAAATATAGAAAAACTCTAAATAATGCTTGGTGTACATGTTAACTGCATATTTAACATAAAGAACTTTAATTTCGCGCTATCAGATGTCTAAATTATGCGTGGAATTTTAGGAATGAGCATGTATTAATAACTGATTAAGTCAAATAATCGATTACTTATATTCCACTCGAATCACAGTTCGGTAAAAGGACAGAATTAGCTTATTAGCTTGATTTACACAGATAAAGGGAATTGCAAATCCTTTATCTGTGTAAATCAAATCTCCAACTTCAAATGAGTTCATTGTTGGTGTTCGACATCTCTTTTATTTCCTTATTCTGAAAACTTGTTATTTGGTTTCTGAAACGAGAGATATCAAGTTTGGGTGGGCAAAGTTTTTTTTATTATCTCGTCAAAATTATAGTCAGATAATTTTAATTTAAAATAAATAGCTCAAGATTGTGATACTACTTATAGGTAAATCGGAAATCCAACTAACAAAAATATCTGTAGAAAATGTTTTGGGTAGTTTATCTGCACTTCTGTTTCTAGTTTTAAAATGATTTAATATTGACTATCAGTGAAGGGAGACAGGAGAATACTTTCTCAAATTACTTTAAAACTGTTTTTTCAAACAACAATTAATTTGGAATTATCTTGACCCAGTATTCAAAATATTCTGATTTACTCGTCATTTATCTACAAAGCCACTTGTCTCTCAAAGGGTTTCTCAAGAAATGCTCTCATATAAAACAAAATAAAATTCTATACCTCTTCACTAAAAATTAAAAATCGAACTAAAATTAAACTCTGTCATATAAATAAAATAAAATAAAACCTTTATAAATTTAATTAAGAATAAATCAACTTATTTTCTCTTGTATACTGAATTAAATCAAATCTAAAATTTCGTTGAACACTTCTTCGTATCTATCCCTTGTTCAACTTCTTGTTTCAGTTGGAACAGTTTCAAATTAACAACTGTAATTATACTATATTTCTTAGAAAATTATTTACAGTAAACATTGAAATCTTGATGTATCTTACTGCTGAAAGTTAATTTATGTTGCGAGCAAACTTTAAATACTATTTAAATGTAAATATTTACTTGAAAAAAATCTCGCTTAAACTGAAAGTATCTTGCAAAATTACAACTAATGATTTAGCTAAGCTTCAAATTTATGTTACCGAATTGTAAAAAGGAGATCTAATTTTTCCGGACATTTACCATCGTTCAGTGAAACAAGTAATCAGTAACACTACGTTTCGAGATCTGCACTCTGATCTATTCTTCAGGTAAAGATCTAACCTAATACATAACTAGGTTAAAATAAACAACTCATACCAAAGCGTTGTGGCACGCCTAAGTCAGGAATCACAACCACCATGTTGTTTGTCAACTACACTAACTCTAAAAACATGCACTTAATAAAAAAAAACTATACACAACACTAATCATTAAACCTGAAGTACAGAATACAGGTCACAATACGTCTGCATTCGTCTACTAACCACCTACGACTGACCAGAAGGCACTAAACATTGGCAATCGTTACGGTAGACAAAAACAAGATGGCGGAAATAAAATAGAAGGGGTACAGGAATGGGCCCTTTCGTTATTATTGGTTCGTGCTAGATGAACTTCTGAAAACCAAGTTATAGGTTAGTTCTTTACCTGAAGAAGAGATCAGATTGCAAATCTCGAAACGTAGTGTTACTGATTTTTGTTTCATTAAACCATGGCAAATTTCCGGAAATATCCTGTTTCCTTCACAATCCTTCCATCGTCAAAAATAACCTTCAAACAAAGGACGATCTAATTAGTTGACATAATTAGTTCAACGTAATTAGTTCAAACCAGTATTTTCCCCTAGGAAATCATAAATCGAATTTTAAATTTCTACTTACGCAGATCCCACGCAGGAAAAACTGAAGAATTTCCACAAAGGTCGTGACTCATATAGTACCTTATATTCCGCCTCATTCTCTAACATATATTACCTAATAATGTCCTTGATTGGCCTCCGAGTATCCGAGTATCAAGCTCGTCAGTTTCATTAGAACATTATACAATATAAAAATGCATACCGTTCATACCATATTACATTATACAATTTTCAAATTAACTAGAGTCTTAAAACTATACAGGAATTATAACAGATTCTAAACATTGCATATGGTTGTATTAAGCCTTTTGCATTATAATATTACATCACTTCACTTACTTACTTACTTTACTTTACTTTCTGTGAGTAAATCCGACGTGTGTATAATGAATACATTAAAAAGAATATTAAAATGTTAAAGGAAAAATAAAGGCATTGAAAAGTATTATTGATATCTAAATATTATAGATAGGAAAAAGAATTCCCAAAGTTACTAGGATGAATATATTCTGCTTTCGAATATTTATTACTTTCAATAAAGTTCGAGTAGTTACAAAACTTTTAATTGGCGCGTGTAAGGGAAAAATCTGCGAATTAAGACGTTTCTATTTCTGCTGCCTGTTATCGCAGTTGAAGGAGTTTTTGTTATAGTAATGTTACTACTTATTTATTCATTTAATTTTAATTTTTTCTACTGTTAGCAGCACTGTTTGTTTCACATCTGTTGTTTCATTGGAATCACTGTTGGAATTATAAATTTGAGTTAAATCTTAGTAGTTTTTTTATTTCCATTGTAAGATTGTACCAGATTTTACTTTATCCTATACTCTTTTCTAGTATACACGTTCTAGTTTTTTCTTACATTTTTAGGGATGACTTAAGGTGATAACTCTCACCGCGAGTCAGCTAACTAATCAGCGGAGCGAATACAAATAAAAATACGTTAGACAGATTAGAAAACAAACTGAACAAGTTTCCAAAACCAAAAAACAGTTGGATTAAAAAAAGTACTTTGGAAATCGATACTCCAATCCTGCGAATATAATACAAATATTAGAAATTATCAAGACAAACGTAATATTTTTAAAATCTTTACTTAGACAAGTAAGCGAAAAAGAAAATTTGCTAAGAATTAAAACGTTTAAAGTATTGCTTTATACCCAATTTTGCAATAAAATATGGGGGGTTGTCCAGTAAGACATTTTAAACTTGATCAACATATTGGAAAATTGAGGCGAAATTTTAAAATTCAAAATTCATATTTATAAATGTCCAAAATTTTAATTTTATTTTAAATTAAACCATTTTTCTGAACTGTTAAAATGGAACACTCTGTACATGTCTAACGTCCATCACAAACCACTACCTCCTTGGTATGGTACTGTGTGAACGCTAGTAGCCTCTCCCTGTTTGTAGCTCATCTCAACCTCTAACATGGTAAGATGGCAAGTCCTCCTTCTCTTGATGACACCAATTTCCCCTTTTCTAGGGAATATTCACTTTCATTGCCTCTTAAGAGTGTGTTAGTGTCACATGCCCCGCATATCAATGAGTTACAACTGTCATCGGCACGATTCACCGAGTTACAATGTCCACCAGCCGCAACTCGTCAACCCATTTCAGGCGAAACAACGAATTTCTCATTGATTGCTTGACAATCTCAAATCTGCGTCATACTGTCATATTCAGAACAATGTACGTTCTCGACACTTCGTGCCTTTTTGCTCTTGATATGTAAAGGATACGTTAACTACCATTTTGTAATCCTGTACTTCCGACCAATTACTAGATAAAACTGGTTTAAGTTTTATCTTTCTTTATAAATAGTCCCTTTTCTCTTTTAGTAGAAAAAACCTTTCTCCATCTGTACAATAACCGTCACAAGGGTAACATTGACTAAAACATCCATAGATTGAGATTTCTTAAAATGAACTTGCACTTTTCAACTCTACGGGTATGTAATGTCTTTTTTTGGCACATGGAAACACATTCAGCTTAAAATATTTTCTAAAAATTTAGAACAAATTTTCTTGAAATTGAGCCTGTAGAATAATTCCTACGCCACAATATGCGAAACGTCCTTCGTGACCATTAGTGATCGTATTGGATTGTGTTTGTTCTTATGTGACCTATTTCATATAACATTTTATTAAAACAAATTATTTTCACTGACAAATTGAATAATAGTTATGAAAGGAATTTTTCATAAATTAATTGGTCCCAGTTAAGTTTCAAAATTTTGGAAACAGTTTAATTATAAATGTCCTAATCTGACTAGAGGTCTGAGCGAATACACATGGTACTAAAGGCAGGAATAACTACTGAGATGGTTGACAAAGTAAACAGTTTATAAAGCAGCATTTTATGAGGGCAAGCGTTTATGAAGGCAAGCGTTTATGAACAGTCTTCTCAAACAGGAGTCCATCTCATCAAAAGTCTGCCAGATTCAGTAAAACATTCACGAAAGTCTGAGGCGTTAAAATCTCTCGCTATGTCCTTTCTTTCATCTCAGATGTGCTCTACATAATGTTGAAGAGTTTTTGAAATTTGTGTAGCAGACCATCAATTCAAAAGATTAATTGTTGAATTCTAATCTGAGAATTAATGAATGTGAATGTGTGTGAATGTATGTGTACGAAAGAGACATTTACTTTTGCCTCTAGTAGTGTGTATGTACAAGTTGTAGATGAACTATTACTTTTTCTAATCAATGTTTTTTTAATGGAAATTAACCATTTTATTTGGTTTTACTCTTGTTCTAGTCGACATATATCTTGTTCCAAAACAATTTTGACCCGTCCGACTGAAACTCGAGGATGATCCCAACTGATAAGAGGTTTTATCATGTTTTGGTTATTAAAAAAAATTAAAATATTTAACGTTTCACTACAAATTGCGAAACTTGTAATTCGATGCTTGACTTTATTTTACAAAATATTTTAAAATACGTTTAAATTAATACGTATTAGTCTATTTTAAATGCATTCATATTATCAGTACTAAATAAAAACATATAATGTATATAAATTGTTCAAGAAAAATCAATATACGAAACAAATAAATTCTTGTTATATTTTTGTAATATTATTAAACTAAGTTTTATACCTGTTAATGACATTTACTTCTAACAATTTTGTTTGGTAAATTATTAGTTGTCACTGAATGAAATACAAATAGAATACCATATGAACATTGTGGAAACCACACAATGACAATAGACTAAAAGCCCTAAGAAATAACCAATCCACGTGGAAAGTCCGCAACAATAGATTTATGTGATTTATTCAGGTAATTAAATAGTGCAGTTTCAACAGCAAAACAAACTGAAACTAGTTTCCAAGTGACTAGTTCTAGTCTGTGGAGGATGTGCCAATTGCACCTGTCTTTGGCACAGTGACAAGTAACAAAGAGCCGTTGTTTCAGTAACTCTCGCAAACTATTGACTCAAACAACGGGAACACAACTGTCACTGTTTGTACCAGTAACGGTGCCTCGAATGCCGGAAATGGTTCATTGACTTGAATACTTGGATGCAATTAAAAACTAACATGATCAATCCTCTGTTTCTGATGTAAAGTGCATCAAGAACAGTTGACACGAGTGAATTAGAGAAATGTTGTCTGCTTGACTGAGTGAATGGTAGATCTTTGTAAACATATTATACTATGCCTTCTGTATTATACAAATTTTGTAAGTAATTAAAAAAAGTTTCCGCATTAAAGATGTAATATTATTCAGATGTTGCCTTGACTGAGTCTTGCAGATATTGGTGATCTGGTTTGTAGTAATTCTAGTTTGAGTAATAATTCTAGTAATTATCAATGATCTTAAAAGAAAGGTATTTTCAAAAGATTCCCCTCAAAGGCTGTTTTAGGTTTTAAACGTGAGGTTATTTACAGTTTCGAGAGAACGTGTTTTGACATTTACCATTTTAAATCACAAAACTGTTCCAAATATCTTAAAGTTCATCATCACAACGGTATTAAGTTGCAAACAGTTTAATTTGCATTCCATGAAAAAGTAACACTAAAACGGACACATGAACGACGTTCCGTTCTAGACTTAGCAGAGCACTTAGATAAAGTGGAAAGCAGAGATATGATTAATACACAAAGGAAGGAATTGTATAATTATGTCAAATTAAAGTTTTTCTACGTTTATTTTGTTATGTAAAACAACGTTCTGAGCCATTAAACCGTGTCTAGATTTTTCTTGAGTTTAATTGAAATGAAGAAATATTCCATTTTCAGTTCTTACAAATTTCCCAAGAACTTTCGAATGTCTGGTAAATATTCGTAGGCAACAAAATCATAAATTAAATATTTGAGCTTCCAGCCAACTGGCAAGTTATTCACTGCCTATATTCCACGATATTATTTTAACATGAGTAAATATTTGGAATGAAATTGAAATCTTTGGGTCGTTGCAGGAATAGAATATATTTTGTACTGTTCAAAGCTACAGTTTATTGTATGAATACCTACGAAGTAAATTAGAGTTTATTTTATACAAGAAAACTATTTAGGATTAAAAAAAATATTATAATACAACAATATTTTCCAATTTTGTTAATTTTACAATTATTAACTTTATAAATTTTTAATCAATATATTATAATTAATGATTCATTTTCTCTATTACAGGAAGTGTTTGTGTCATTAAGTAGTGTAGCTTGCTAATAGATAAGACAGACCAACTCATACTGGTTAGTAAGCCACTACAAATCAATTAACTGAAAATATCATACTATTTAGTTATATAAAATAAATAATTCACCTTAGATAAAATAACACTCACTACATTACCAATATACCCGGAAGTCAGAGGGAAAGCTTAAATTAGAGCATAGGTCGAGTAGTACATCAAATTAAAGGTCTCTCTTAGTAGAGTATAATGCCCCAAACCCGTCCTGAAAAGATTCACTCTTTAAAAAATTACGCTGGTTTAAAGTTTGAAACATTTACAATGTAGCTAAAGTTGCGAAAATTAAACTTAATAAACGAATACTGGACTTTAGAAATAGTTTTAAGGTAGTTAGTGACTCTTCACATCCAATAGAGGATGGTCTGCAAGGAGTTAGGCAAAAAATTTAACGTAAGCATAACTCAATATGTACATAATTTTAAAGTGGAATATAAGGTGTACATCAAGGAAAGTCCAAAGGACGAGCTAAAAAAAACTTTATATTGTAATAACGGATACAAGGGTTTTGTTTTCTTTACCACACCTTATCCTATGGTAACAGTCATACATAATTTGTAATATCTAAAACTTTCGGTAGATGGCGTTGGGGTAATTTGATTGACTGATTTAATTGCTGTTAAACAGGGAGCGTAATGATCGCTAGTATTTATTTTGAACAGGTGTCATGTTACTGCCTTTCAGTAACAGACAATCAAGTCAACAAACAATTATATTATTATCCTTTTTTTATTCTCAAGCTATTGTGCTTCTTCAATCACCTAACAATGGAGAAATGCTTGTGTCAATAACGATAGAGCCACTAATTTAATAATAATAAACGGATGTGTCTGTCATTCCTTTCCTTCGTGAAATCCTGACACAGAAAATGAAAATAATCGTACTGGTATTTGATAATATTGACGAAAGAAATGTTTTTAAGGACCTGGTTTTTAAATTGAAAATGAAGTCACTATCTTTAATATAACATAACAGGGTAGCGGTACGCAACATCACGTGTAGCATATCATACAAGTGTGCACAAAGAGACTGAAATTAAATTTTCCAGGCTTCGCTAATAAGTGTTAGTCAGCAGGTGACATAACAATACCTCTGGGAAATTAACAGGATCAAGCAACTTCACATTTACTAATACTATGCAAATTACTATGCGTCTTTCGTCTCTGTTTCTAACGATTATAGCCGTTATAGAGTAACTGTCCATAACGCTAATAATAGTGTTACTAACACTAAAGATGAGCAAGAAAGAGCATAAAATACTGTTCATTATTAAACATGCGTTTGTCAACTACACGTAATAATGTGTGAATTGAATAAAATAAGTCAGTAATAATAAATTACATACAATTAAAATTAAATTCAATGTATTTTTTTATATTACAAATAAGGAAAATATGCAGTTGATATTTAAAGGTCTGTTGTAGAAAATTCAAAATATTGGCCAGTCATTTGATAAATATCCTTTGAAAGGAACCCGACAGTAACAGGTTGATGGTCTCAAGTGATATCACCCATAAACATTAGCTTGGCCCACACGTCGTCTATGCCATTGAAAGGAGAATTTTACATCACGGAAATACATCACATATGAGTTTTTAATAGAAATAATTGCTTTTCAAATTCAACTTTATGTTCCAAAAAACTATTTATATCGGCTTTTATGAGACTTATAACCGTCTTCATCCCGCTTATAAGTATTTAAAAGTTATTTTCTAATTAACTTTGAATTAGTGATTTTATAATTCACAAACTGTGCTCTTCTTGCGAAAATAAGAACATATTTACACCTGGATTATACTGTATGACTGCAGGATAAACCAGACAGAGTTATTTTGTAGTCTAGGTGTGTCTGATGTCGAAACGATGAAAGTAGTACGTTTTTAACATCTTCGTCAATGACGATTTTTTGGGATCTACTCAGATGGGCGTTAAAGTCCAGATTCCAGGAATCAAGTCTGTGACAGTATCAGGTTTCAGAGGCTGCAATAACTGGAGGGTAAAATCGAGGTACCTCAACATTTGAATTAATTAATTTTGTTCTTCAGGCACCAAATTCATGAGGTTTTCTATTATTGGAGCCTATGTTAATTTTCAAGATACAGAGTCAGTAACTCTACTTGTAATGTATCTATATTACTGTATTGTGACAATGGAACATGGCAAACTATAAAACTTATATATATATATATATATATATATATATATATATATATATATATATATATATATATACACACAAAAGTACATTTTAACATCATGTACTATGGTTATCATTTATGTATCAATATGGCTGTCAAGCCTGGTATAATTACTGATTTTAAATAACGGGAACAAACTGGAACTTTCCATAGCAAATATTGCTTTTTAACTTATCACACGAATAAAATATTTATCTCGATATCTATTCTATGTTACAGCGCAGATGTAAAATGTTCACTAGCGCTCAGCCAAATCCCATAGAGTGACGAGCATTTCGCCAGAGTGATAGACTTAACTAACCACTCAACCACTTCTTAAATATCTGAACTCCATATACATAAAAGCTCTAAAATGTATGTAGTAAACAACCAAGGCCGTAGGAGAGTATCAGATATAAGCTGGTATTTATTACTTACAGACAGTACAGTAGCCGTACATTGTCAAGTGTTAACAGGTATCAAGAGAGTGAACGCCACGGACTTAAGCTGACTTATTTTACGAGAGTATTAACACTGCTCGAGCTTCCGTTATGAAGTTCCATTGTTTACCGTGATCATATTTCACTTTCATTCACATCTTTCGACTGTGTGGTTATAAATTACCAGAAAGTAGCACATAAACATTGTAATACGGTAGGAGTAGGTATAAAATGATAAGGCAGATGCTCAGATAGAAGTATCTATAAATAAATATTGCTTTGAAGGGTAAAGCCATTTTTGAATGCGGTACCCCTCTTGTTTGTTACGAATTCAGAAAAAACGTGGTCGTTTGTTTGGGCTGGTGTTTAATTTTTATGTTTACAGTGTTATTCTAAAACAAAATACTACACTTCGAGAAATAGGTAAGCGTAAAAATGTTTGGATTTTAATAATACAATTTACTGGAAAAGTCTACCGATGTTATCTAACACGTAACTTTTCAATTATTATTCTGAATGAAAACTAGTTTGTATATATTTTAATTTTGTTTCAAAGTATAATATTTGAAAAAAGAAAATCATTTACTGACCTCTCGAACAAGAACTTTATAATTTTGTGACACATTTTACTATGTGCTTTGATGGATGTACGTAATGAATACAATTTAATGATATTTCAACCGTAACGCCTTATGAAATTGGGTCTGTCTATTTAAAAACATGATTTTAAAAAATCGCTCTGGTTTTCCACTCCACATCACTTGATACATATTTTGAAAAAAAAAGACATGTTTTTGCATAGAGTCCCAGTAATATCGGAACTGCTTATATTTAGATATTTTTTACAGGTTATACCTAATAGTTGTTTTTATGCATACAAAAAAAGTAAAAACACTAATATAATTCAGGCTCTCAGTAGAATATCTCTTAGGTTCTAGACGATTGGTTTTCAAAAGGTTTAATAAACATTGTAGCATCGAAGCTATTATTTTGTATAACATAAATATATTATTGTGAATTGTAAACCGAACACTAGCATCACTTGTAACATGATTGGGTTAGTTAAAACTGTTTATGAAACAATAAATTGTTTAACTTTAGCTGCAGGTTTATAATATTATCTGGAATAATGCATTATAAACAGTAAGGTATTTAACTTAGAATATTAATATTAAACGGTTGGTGGGCCTCCAGCTCTGTTTCAAGCGTTGAACCTCTGTAGAAGCCTCGGTTAGATATAGGTCAGATTTTAATTCTTCCTATACCTGGGTACATTTCATTAGTTTTGTTCTGACTTGTGTGTATACCTGCTGTAGTTAATTGCTAATGGGAAATGAAATGAAATGAAAAATGTCTTTATTAGAGGCGAAGTTAGGACTATAAAGTCCTCTCTACCACATAACCTCGTAAAAAATTAAACTAACATTCATATAACATGTATAACTAAAAATAAATCTATTTATTTACCTTACACGTTAAAAGAATCTTAGCTTTAAAATAATAAAAAACAACATCTATAATTAATGCAACTTTATAAATATTTACAAAAGTATAATAAGACATACACGCATGCATTCATTCAACTTGCATTCAGTTGCCCTAAGTAAGACATTCCAAAGCCGCCAACTGCTATACCCCCTGAGCCCCCAGCATCAAGGCCCTGACCTCCGCCCCAAAGCGAGCGCGCTTATCAATGGCTCTGATGTTTATAGGTAAGGCATTGCACAATCGGCAGGCAGACACTGTAAACGACTTACTAAAGGTAGTTGTTCGATGAATTGGTATAGATAATAAGGATGTACCCCTCCTTGTACTTCGTTCACTTATACAAAAAAAAAAAAAAAATTCGTTGAAATTGAATACAATAGCGAAATATCTGTATCACAAAACAATATCACAAATCATGCTGTCGTTAGAAATTGATTCTAAGAACTAGTTTGAGATGTTACTAGAAATAATTTCTGTTCTATTACAACGGTTCCCAGCACCGTTTCGAGGCTTAAAAGTTACCTTGTTCCTTTGGTGGAAACTAACACTGGGTTACAAATATCATAAAATCAACTCGCCATATACAATACTTTGACAGCAGAATATGTTTTACGTCAAAATACCAAGAGTGTAACAGACTGGTACAGCAACAGCATAATTCCAGACTAGTAAGAATGAACTCAAGTGATATCACTGCACATAAACCAAGAGCACTACACAACACATGTCACACGCACCACGGAAGGTGGAAGACTAATATTTGGAATCCTATTGCCCTCTCAAATCCTCTATCATCAATATCAAATTTCTAACAAAGATTTATTTTTGTATATGTCACTTTATTTTCCCATTTTTTCAATTTATGTCACTGGGAATGAAAATGTATGCTTTGTAAATTATATACGAGCATGAAGGTATATAAGTAAAAGGATAAATTAAACGTTTTGTGAGTCCATTTAAATATAGCCGACTTATGAATAGCATAGTATTGTAGAATATCACATTTTATTTGTAATATGTGAATGCATCAATATAATTTTATACAAAAATCCATTTATAATAAGGATTTTTAGCCGAGTAGATGTGATATAATAAGACTCTAACAACAATGAGTGTGACGGGTTTTTCACAGTTTAAAAATGTATTAAAAGTTAGGAGCTTTTCATTTTCGTTGGAGGAAATTACGGTTAATGTAGAATAATAAAGTAAGTAGTCTGATATTGTTACATTAGCCGCAGGTGTGGTGTTATGTCCGCCACTTTCCTGTTGGCAAACTTGGCCCAACTTTCATCAATATGGCGATTCAAACTTTCAGTAACCGAACTTAACAAGGTAACCTTACACCTTGTAAATGTTTTATATAAGTAAATTGAAAAGCTACTATCTTAATGGTTTTTATTGTATTCCGCTTTTTATATGTCCTAGAATAAATTTAGATTAACATGAATGAATAATTAAATTTGTATATTGTAATGAAGTTAAAAGATACATCAGAATAAATTCCATACACCATTAGATGTGTTATCCTAGAAACTAAGGAATATTATGTTATAAGAAATTTACATTAAATGTATGACCTTAATTAAAACAAGATGGTAATACGCTACTCCGCGTATCGCGTATTAAGATTTGATGCAAAGTTACAAATCTATAGATAATTCTATAATTAGGTTCTATTTGGTACTATGTCAGGTCTTAAAAGGGATATGATTGTACTTAGGTTGATACGCTATGTACTATGTTGATACGCCCAGCCAAATATATAACGCCAAGTAGCATTCACTATCGTTATACTATTTGTTGACAATATAGAAATGAAGCCTTAAACAACATATAGAGTGTTTAGACAGACAGACTGAAATTAAATTTTTCCAGCCCCTCGAGGAATATGCTTCGTTAGCGCTCAGCCCATAACAGTGTGTTGTCTTTAGCTACGTTTCTTGCAATCTTTCGTTCCCTTAGTGAGGCAAATAACTTTATCTCAATGCTATAATCATATATATTTTGCACTTAGTAAAGCATTTGGATTATTCTCTTTTTAACAAGCGTTAGATGTCCAACGCAAAAAAGTTAAGGATACATACAAGA
This sequence comes from Homalodisca vitripennis, assembly GCF_021130785.1. NCBI lineage: Eukaryota > Metazoa > Arthropoda > Insecta > Hemiptera > Cicadellidae > Homalodisca > Homalodisca vitripennis. The sequence continues at coordinate 34,665,538 of NC_060213.1, forward strand.
TTGCTGATTTAAGAGGTCAAGTTCCACTAATCTTAAGGGACTAACTTAAATGAAGTTTTGTGCAAAGTTTCTCATTGCCGTAATTCAAACTTCTTTCATCAAGATAAATACTGTAAATCATCTGCAGTGGTCTGTTAGTTCCATGCTTTTAAACTTTTTCAAAATAATTACTTTGAATGAAATTTATATAATCGTGGTATTGACGTAAATAACTTATCGACGTTTTCAGTTCACTGCTGTAAGTTATTTCCATTACATTTTGTGTTAAACTAAAAACTTTATTTTGTATACCAATAACAAAGAAAGTTTAAGACTCCCAAATATACAGTATAAAATATAGCCTGTAAGATACTAAACCAACATTGACTGTGATACAATAACACACATGTATCATCTACATATCCACTACTTCTACAGAGTTTTAAATAGAAAATAAGTAAAAATCCTAATTTAGTAATAATTTTACTCATCAAATAAAAAAATATAAAATTTTAGAATGATCTCTTCTTATTTAAAATTTCTAAATTAATTTATTTTCTTTAATGAATCTTCTATACACTTGGAACATATTTACAACAGAAACATTAATGTTACCATCAATTTCATGTTTTATATATTTTATAAAATGTTATATTAATATTATAACTTTAAAAACTTCTCACATATCTTCCCCAAGCTATATAACAACAGTGTAACCCAACATTGATATATTTGTATTAAGCGTAATTTTAAAGTGATCTTATCTTCAAACATTTAATGGCTGTCTCCCTCTGTCTGCGACATTTCTAGAATGATTGTCTGGGGTGTCGATCTAAATTTACAAGTATTTTGTCAATTGCTATGTTTTTTTAGGTTGCAGAAAAACATGTATTTTTATTTTTTTATTCGACTCTTTGTACACCATATTACCGGCTCATATCAAATTTATGGCTATTGGTGTCACATTTTCAGTAAATTCTTAGGTAACAAAGTAAACATAACTAAACTAACAAAAGTGTGAAATACTTGTCGCAAGATATCGCGAGCAATATTCTACGTGCAGAATTTAAATTAGGCATAAAACCTAATTCTAATCTACGAGACAAGAATGAGTTCTATAATAATGCACGTCCAGCCACGTAATTCAGCTGAGCGCAATTAAAGACTATCAGTCTGTAAACTGGTAACATTACTATTTTGTCCATCGGGAGATCTAAATATATATTTTATGTAAACTTATATGTCTATTTGTCTGTCCGCAATACATCTCAAGAAAAGCGAGCGATAAATTTGACATTTTACATGCAAACTTAGCTAAGGGTGTTATGCGACACGTGGTGTTGCGTACTCTTTGTTATATATTAAAACTCTACAAAAAAATACACCTACGGGGGATAACACAAGTTTGAAGCTAAAGCTGAACAAGCATCTTGTCAAACTGCTGATGTAATCCAAGTAGAACAGACGTGGGCATTGTTTAAACTTTCTGCACTGCTCTTGTACCTAGTTCTGTCTCAGAGAAAAATAAAAACAACAGAGTGAATTGTTGAGAACAAAACTTATCAAGCACTGGTCTAGCGCCTACTTCCCTCATTTAATTAAAAACGTGTGTGTTGTGTTCTTTATTCTCACTATACTTGCATATTTTAAATCCATCAAATTATTCAGCTAATTATCAAAATATTATTATGAATTATTGCTTGCTTAGGGCATATGTATGTCTCACAAACAAACTGGAATTAATGAATTCGTTGCGACAATAAATGTAATTTGCTTTTAATTACTAAACAACTATATTATTTCTCAAGTAAAATCAATTTCCTCCTAGTTTTATTTCAATGCAACTATTAATAATCACACAATTTCCAATGTAAATTATTATTATTGTACATTAGAAGTTGTGTGCTCATTTTGCACTGAACCAAATTATTTTATTTGAACAAGATATTCAATTTGTACCTCGACATAACCTCAAAGCAGTATTCACGTAAGAGACAGCTGACTAGCCACAACTGTGGCAGACTAGAATATTGAATAACTACTATTGTCACTCGACTTATGGTCCACACGGTATAACAGTTAATAACGTACATAACTTATTTTGCCTCCCCGAGGTATGTAAAATTATATCCTCTGTATTATTGTCTGTCCGCCTATCTGTCCAAAGGATATGTTGAGAATGAAATAAGATACAGACTTGACATTTTGCATACAACCTCGGCGTAGTCTGTTACGTTAGCTTACTCCTACCTTGTTAGTAATACATGTAATAACATCAAAGTTGGCTATTAATACATTTTTTCCATATAATTGGGTTATAGGTAGATTCCTTCACCAAATTCAGGAGTTTTGTTATTATAAGTTACATATTAATGGTTAGAAGTTTACTATTTCCAAACTGGTTTAGTTAGATTATTTTTCAACTTGTTGAAAGGAATTTAAATTACGGAGATTAAAACTTTGGAGGCATCTTCATGCAAGATAGCCTAATAAGGCTTATATACCGGATGAAGTTCGTGGCATATCTAATATTAAGGCTTTTGTTGCCGGTTGATTAAATAAGCTTCCTTAAATTTTGATGACGGTGGACAGTTTGAGGGACAGTTTTAATAGGAAAGTTACTATTGTAAGATATACAAATAAATTGCTCAGGAAACAGTTATATGTGAAATACATAAACTTTTATCTAAACTCCAACGTACAAGTTAGTGGAAGCATAAACAACAACAAAATAACATCACCCATATCCGTAAGAATTTTGCAGGAAAGTTGAAAATAAACAGATGCGTCATGGTCACTTTTATAAGATTTTAAAATTATTAATGAACTTCTAATTCCATTCATGATAAATGGATAGCAGCTACCATAATTAAGGGAAATATTGACTTATATGGAGCAAACTATAAGTACGTATAAATAAGTACCTTTAAATGGGAAATTTGTTTACCGAATAGATTACTGTTTATTAAATTATTTTTATTATACAACCCTACATTGAAGATGAAGTAAATTATGTCCTGACTAATAAAAACGTTCAAATATCAAGATATTTTTAGAGTCGATGTTTTAAAACTGTTTTATAGATGTATAAATAATTAATAATCTAATTCTATCCACATTCGAGTTCCTAGATTGTTACTGGACAAAACTTTATGAACTCCCTCAATATTGACACTATATTGACATTGCTATGACATAAAACAGACACAACGCTGGCGGTTTATTTACATTCACTTGTGCTTGTTAGATCAGAGTTATGGTTATATTCTCATCCCAACATAAACCTCACTTTTATTTTCTCGCTCGTAGAATACCTTCAGTGTTTATAGCCTGCAGTATCATTGTGCCGTCCTTCGTTATATTAACGTACCAATCGACCGACTCGGGAACACAATGTTTATGATGTACAAAAATTATAATAGTATATAAAGTTATTCTGGTAGAATTTATTATTTTAATTGAACTCAAATAACGGTGAAGTAATGAAATAATTGTAAAAATGCGATGAAAGAAAATTCATTATTTCACCTGGAGTTTCATAGTTTTTTTATAAAATAGACGATAGTATAATGGTAATTTGAGAGGTCGTATAAATAGATACTCGACATCGCAAAGTTTACATGCAAGTTTAATTGTAAAAATAAACTTGCACCACTTCTAGATATTAAATAAAAATATGACTTTGCCACGCTGCTGCCAAAAAAGAGTAAAAATTAAACAAAATAATACCTGGAGTTGACCAATGCTTCACTTCTTCTTTGAAATATTGCTTACGCAACTTAATCATGTATAAAACATTAAAACTTACTTCCCTTTAACGTTGACGTCGGCTCACACACCAGGGCATCAGCTTACTTGACTCGAAACTGTGACTATAAAGGAATAAGGAATCATAGACTTATGAAGAATTGAAGAATAGAATCAATAACGAAGTTGAAGAACTCAAACTTGCAGACAGGTCGCGCGAACTCCTTCCTGGTTGACGGAAACCATGGTAAAAAGTTTAAAAGATAAAATATTACAACGCGCGCCAATTAGGTAATTATTTTGCAAGTAATTAAATTCCAAAAACATCGGAAAAAATTAGAATACTAACCAGTATAAATAACATGGTTTTGAATATATATAATAACTAAATAACGCGGATAGTTACTAGTGTACTATGAATCTTACAAGTTTTTCTTTTAAAGTTTGATATGAGTTGGGCTGAAACTATTCAAATGTTCCTAAACCGTAGCTTAGGGGCGGATCTCATCATATCATCTGCAATCGTAAACAAATTTTGTTCTATCTTGAGAGAAGCGACTTTCTTAACACTATGTAATATGATAAGACTGATAAACATTACAGTGAACACCATGCGTATATTTAACATTATCTGAACTTCACTTGTCATCTGTGCACTAGCTTGAAGTACTGGATTATATCAGGAATTATAGTTGTAGCTTTAATACTATAATTTTTGAAAATACTCTAAAAATTAATTATTTAACCACTTGAAGATGTAATATTTAACATTTTAATTTTCATTCACATTTTTTTATTAATTGAATCCAATTATTGGCAAAGCCATTAGTGAAGCATTTCTCACTAATTGGTCACAAAATCCGATATATCAGCAATAAGAAAAAAATAAAAGAAAAAACGAGCAATAAATTAGACATTTTACATGCAAACTTAGCTAAGGCTGTTATGCGACACGTGGTGTTGCGTACTTCTTGTTATATTTTAAAACTCTACAAAACAATACACCTACTGGGGATAACACAAGCATATTGTACAAACTGCTGATGTAATCCAAGTAGAAAAGTCGTGGGGCATTGTTTAAACTTTCTGCACTGCTCTTGTACCAAGCTCTGTACACACGATAAATATCATACTTGTTTACAAAATGAGTTGAAAATGTGTGAGTAACTCTACTACTTTTATATTGGTATTGAACATTGTAACATCGGTTCGTTGGAAATCCAGATTTCACTTTCTCAGGGAAGTAATGAGAAAAATACAGAATAAACAGTTTAATTATTGATAAAAATATAATAATTATTGCTAAGGTTAGTCACATTAGTCATACGACATCTTCCAATAACTTATCAACACGTAGGCTATTTCAGTTACTTTGATAGATTGTTTCCTTGCATATGAATGAATATATATGAATATATTCATATGTATGAATATATTAGCTTAACCAACAATGTTAACAATATTATTTTATACCAAGTTAAAATGTAAAAGAGCTTTTTCTGTTGACTGGGATTACTGATGGAAAATAGATGGACGATGTAAGAATGTCATGGTAGTTCGAAGATTTATCATAATTCACTTTCTTATCTGTCATTTTCAGCTAATCATGGAAATAGAGGGGTGAAAGATTTTACTGACTTTTCACAACCCCTGGAGAATCACTGGTCATATCATCCCACATGGTATTTATATAGCCGAACCAAGTCGTCTTGCATCATGAGACAATACATTGTAGCATTAGAACTTGCAACCAAATCAAAAGTGATTTTTCAATAGTCCGTTTCATCTTCTGCTACAGCTTATGTCCATTAAACCGATAGGAACATAATGTCGGTCAGAATTACTGAACGAGGAAGGAATTAGGAGTGGTAACATTCTGAATCCTCCAGTTATAAGCCGCATATTTAAAGTTTTTTAGCACTCTCCATTACGTAATACGTAAAAAAACTGTCCACCATGAAGGCTTCTGAGCACTAGAAAATTGCTTCCAAACAGATGGAGCAATACACTGTTTAAATAGTGGAAAGATACAAGGTTTGCACCCTGCAAAGGCTAGAAATGATGGTAAAATAAAGCGGACGATATAACCGTTGCGCACTGTAGCGCAAACACCAGCTGGCGCATTCTTAGGCAGCAGCAAACGCGCCTAACTTTATTATGTACATAGGTATCAAAGATATGTTTCTATTGTTAATTTAATGATTACAAAACTATGTCTATGAAGGGAAATGAATTAAAAGTTTCTGACTCTCCTAAAGTTACAAATGTCTTTTACATGGTCGAAAGACAGGTAAATGTAATTTGTAACCATCAATCTGATACATAAAGCGCATATGAATAAAAGTTTAGAAGATGATTTTGTAGAACTATGATAGTATGAAGACTAATTAATGATTGGAATATTTATGTAGAGGTATATGAACATCATAAAGTAAAAAAAAAAAAAAAAAAAAAAACAATAATTAACACTAATTCATATGAATTTTTTCATAACATTTGCGAAATAATTGAAAGACTAAACTTCATAATGAATAAAACTCGGTAGTGATAATGTAGTAGTGAAACGTGATCAAGAGATTTCTGGGTTTAAAATTAAACAAAAGATAAAAGTTTTAAGTAAGCCAAACAAAGACTCTCCACATTGTTTGCACTCAATAGGGAATATCCAAGGACAGTGGCAGTGTCAGCAATAAATCCAGATAAACTTATAATCCCTCCCTCAACAGGGAGTGGCTGACAGTTTAGCCACCCAAGCTTACGTTTGTCTTTCTGACTCCCACAAGTAAATATTCAAATATCTCCCACACTAACAACGAGCTGTTATGCTTTTAAATAACACTAATAACAGGTATTATTAGTAATTTTTTGAGTATTAGAAAATGTACAGAGTGAATACAAAGTCAAGACCCCCTCTCTCTTTGTTTTAAAGTTTATGTAAGGAAATATCCTTTGGGTAGTGGTGCAAAATTGAAGGGAAGTTTCATTTGGTGATTTTGAAAATGTTATGAGTTTCCAATAATGCGGGACAACTAAAAAATTATAAATATAAAGTACTCTAAAATGATCTTTTATTTTGAAGAGTACAAAAAACTTAAATATTGGTGAAAAACCAGAAATATACATAGACCGTTCACTTTCAGCTCTACGAAATTTATTGGGAACTCAACTACTCTACTTGGTCAGTGGATTTGGTAGGCGTGGTCTAATGGAATGGCCTGCGCGGTCTCCAGACTATTGGCTATTTTCTATGGCGTCACATTAATCCATAATATACAAAACACCAGTAGAAAACAGTGAAGATTTAAGAAACAGAATTGTTGAGGCCTGCAAACAAATACTATTTCAGACTTTTCAAACGTGAGAGAGGAGTTCACTTTACGCATGCCTCCCTGCCAAATGTTAGAATGACTTCAGTTTGAACATTTGATTCGACTTGGCAACGTGATAAGTTATTAAAAATATTGATCTGATAGTTTTTAAATGAGGATGAAATAGAGATCCCATTCTGGCTTTCACCATTCTTTAAGGAATATCATTAAGTTACTATAACATATCAGTAGTAACGTTGTAAGGTCGTAAGATCCAGGCGTCAATGCATTACTTTTAAAGTCACGCAACATAACTGTCCAGTACAACTTCGCTTTACAAATATTGATTGTCATTGAAAAGGTTTACCTAGGCTAAAATAGGCCACACTGAGTCCTAATCTCTCCGTATCTAGGTTTATTTTTTATAGCTCAAAGTAACGTATGTGTAAATCTGACCATTGAATGCGTATTAAAAGGATTCTTTCAGACAGAGGTAATAGAAAAGAAAGCTCTCTTGAGAAACTGTTTGTGGCAGGAGAATTACCTGAACATAGTAACAGTACAGAACCATCAAAGGAGCGACGAAACTCCGCATTCTGAGTTCCTGTTGAGCACCCGGTCACGTAATCAAAGTTTATCAATTCTTGTCAATATTTTGTCAGTCATTGCTCTTCTGGCTTTGAATCATAAAGTGAATACGGAACATTTTTTCTGAAGGGTAACCAAGGAATGTTGTAATAGCTTTTGAAACATGATTATATAAAAAAATTAAGTTTGATTTCAATAAACACTGGTAAGCAAGGAAACGTAACTTAATATAACCAATAACCAACCTAAGGAAGATATCCAACTCAACTATGTATACATACTTCATTGAGCATTTTTCTACATTGCTCCAGTTTTTCAAACGAATTCAGATTACAACAAATAATGTCTAAATGGTGTCTGTTCCTGTATTCGGCAAGAAATACAATAATATTAAAATATGTATAAAATATAGAAAGTGTTTAAGCTGTGGAAGTGTATTTTTGCGTATGTGTTTCTTTATGTAGTGTGGTAATTTTAACATTTGGCTATTGCTCAGTTCTTAACAGACTAGACGTGTCGGTTTCACTAGTTACAAATAGTTGAAAATAGGATTGACAACGGTTAAGAAATTTATTTAGCGTTTCTAAGGCTGTTAAAATTGTAAATAAATAAATATTATGAATTACCCGGAAGATTGCGTTGGGTCTTACCTCTCATATGTAAAATGGTTATGCGTCAAGTACACATTGAGTGGTTTGAGTGGTATATTAAATAGTGGTTTGAGCAAGAAAACTTTCCGTAAGTTGACATGTTCACAGACAGAACTATATCTAATGTAACGTCTCGACCCATACACTACCGACCGTCTACTGTGGTAGCTTTGTGTACATTCACAAGTACTATTTTAAAGCTGTAATGTGCATTGGAAATTCCATTAGTGACCAAGCCCGCAACCACGTCACAACCCGCAGTCTGAATCTCTCTGCTGTGGTCTCTCTTTGTCAAGGTCACCAAACTGAACTCTCGTTACAAACAACTAAATATATTTCAGAGTGTATAATAAATTGCAACTAAAGCCATTGCACATACCATCTAAAATCTGAATGGACTGTTACAACTAAAGATTATCTATAACGAACCGCATTTTATACCAGGTTTTTAAAGAATTATCTCTATTCAATTTCTGAAAAAGTATATATTTACCGTAAAAATAGTATTGACACTTTGGTTATCAAGCGGCGCAGCGCAAGTATTAAACTCTGGTAGCGAATGCTCTAATATATGTGTTAGGTTATAAACTATTTAGTATTGATATGTGGTACGAAAATTGGATGTGAAAAAAAAAAGAATATTTCAGGTTAATTTATTTAGAAAGTTTAATCTTTATATCGAACAAACCAATCCATAAAAATAAATTGATTACGTGTGTTTCTAACTTATTGACAAATGTTGTGTAATAAACTTATTGCTTTGAAAATTGGTTTATTCTGCGTTTCTTTCGTTTCCACGTTGTTTACTGATAGCCTTTTATTTATTGAAAACTTCGCTGGACCCTTTGATTGTGAGACGACCTAATGATTATGTGAAGTTCTGTCTATACCAATTTGCACACTATCACATTATCAAATCTTTCTAGTTCTGTGGTCACTCACAGGACCCTATTGTGAGATGACTTGAAGATTATGTGACGCTCGTTCTATAGCTATTTACGCACTATCACATTAGAAAATCTCACGAGTCCTGTTATCACTCACAAGACCTGATTCTGACACGACCTCTAGATTGTGTAGGTTGTACTCTAGTACCTAGCTATTTCGATGTGGTACATATATAGGATAATTGCAAATAACGCTTTCTATACATGTTAATTGTATATTTAAAGTAAAAAACTTGAGCTTCACTTTAGCAGATGTCTAAATTATACGTGGTATATCAGGAATGAGCATAATTAATAAATTATTAAGTTAAATAATCGATAACTTATATTCCACACGAATCACAGTTCGGCGACATTTCGACTAGCACAGGAGGCATAATACTAGATAAACATATTGTTAGTATCACATGTTACGTTGACATAATTTATATCAGTAGATCACGTAGCACCTACTTTAAGTCTTTAATTAGAATTAATACGAGAGAAAATACCGTCAAAGGCAACTTAAACCATATAAACAGACTTTTGGGGACGAAAAAAGATAGGTATTTTTTTTAATACGTTTTATTTACTTATAAAACAATATAAATACACAAAATCTTACAAAATTTTACTATCGTGTATAATATAATATTATATGTATAGTATATATATATATATGTATATAATTAGTTAAAATAAAACATTTATGAATATAAAAAGATCTAAAATTAGCCATCATAGTGTTCAAGGTAAGGTCAACGTGTGGTACGTCTTGAAACACGTATCCGGGTGTAGGTTCGGCCGGGCGGTGCTTGTCTTGCAAACGTAAATGGTCTCCTTGCGTGACCCTGTCCAAGTCACTATCAAAAGCTTCATCATTCATATTACTGCTAAATGAAGTATTTAGAGTATGGAGTACAAAGTCTTGAGAATCTGGGTTTTCCATTTTACAAAAAAGTACACTGATAAACATATCAAATAAATATAACCCAAAACAATACACTAACACTATAAAAATTAAACGCACATTCATAAAAATATAATATAATAACAAAAAACCCAATTTGACAACGTACGCACAACAGTTCCACTCGCGGTCCGCGAACGGAACTAAACCGGCGAGTTAGTTTGTCAGTAGCGCTAGTGTCTGGCAAAACAGGCAGTGGCATGGGTAGTGCGCCGCCATTTTGCAGCTTGGAGAACAACCGGGAGGCGGGGACAACTATTACTGTGTGTTTTTCTATTGAGGGATTTATGCTCCAGCAGCTGCTGCACTCCACCGGCAAAACTGGGAACTACTTACTCCCAATAATAAACTCAATGTTTAAAAGCGAATATATTTGTCAACAGCGTTTTTAGCAAAGTAAAAATTGGCGGTTTATATTTGTCAACAGCGCGCGAAGGGTTTAAGGGCCTATGTTTATGAAGAATACTAGGAGAAAAAATTGGTAGTATAACATGTTATGTTGACATGTGACGTTAAATTATATCAGTATTTAAGAAGTAGGAACATTTAAAAATCAGTGAATTCAATGTAACAACTTTGCTTTATGACGCGTTGATAAATGGTAAGGGCGTAGAGTTAATGAGTTACGCAGAAATATTTAACTTTTTAAATGTGTCTGAATAGTCGTGAAGAGCTACGGATACTTAAATGTGGTTTTACAAGTATAATTCAAAGAAATGTAACACGAATAATTCATTCGAAGGTGATGTGTTTCTCTTGCGATAACACTAAGTATATGTACGAACGATATTTACAATTATTGTATTGAACATAATAGTTATTATTTTAAATAAATAGGATTTTAGAGGATATAGCAAACAATCTGTTATAATGTAGCTATGGAGGATTGATTCAATTTGAACCAAACAGGAAACTCGGTTGCTCCGCCGTGCTTTGTGATCGTGTCTAAACATCGTAGTGCACTCAATTGTGTACCTGATGAGATAATGAGAACACCTCGTCACCTAGATTACACTTAGTATAGATGTCTCTAATGTCTAAACGGTACCAAGAGGTAATTTTGAGTTTTATCGTTGCCGACTTTCGGATTTCATCAGAAGGACGTGGACTCCAGATTCGGGGAATCGATTCTGTGACAACCTCCGTTTTCAGACGCTGCATTTAACGAACAGTGAAATGGAACTGATGTTAGCATTCGCTTATTGTTATACATTATTGTATAAATTTTTCTAAAAAACTTTCTCTTACATTAAAAATGTTTTCCGTACAAACTCTATTTGGTTAAATTAAAATGCACAAACTTAGTAAAGCTCCCAAAAATACTCTTTTAAAAACCATTTTTATTAAAACATTTGCACCTAGTCAACAAATTATTTCTTGATTTTATTTCTCTATATATTTCTTGATTTTAGGATTTGCTCGATAACACAACTGACAGTCAATTATTCTTTGTTTGAAATTTGTTTTTGGCGATGGAAGGGTTGTGAAGGAAACATGAATTTTTCGGACATTTGCTATCGTTTAGTGATACAAAAAATCAGTAGTAATACGTACAGTTGTATCTGCTACGTTTTGTGATAAGGTTCTCTTCTGATTTTTTTCGGAAGATATCAGATTGCAGATCTAGAAACTTAAAGATACTGATTTTTTGTATCACTAAACGAAGGAAAATGTCCGGCATATACTATTTCCATCAAAAAACCGAGGGATTGATTTAAAAAATTACAGGTTTAATATTCGTTCAATTTAAGCAGTCACATGAGAAGTATTAAAGAATAGATAAATTAATATGTTCTAATCAACGGAGGTTAATAGGTCCTTGATGATTAAAAGTTAGTCTTTGATGTCCTTAAAAAAGGAGAAGCAGTTACGTAAGAGGCCTAGGTTACAGTCAAACTTACGATATAAGAATAAATTAATCTAAAACACAGCTCGTCTAAGACTTCAAAACCGTATTAATGGTTGAGTTACCGTGCAAGATGTTATAGATTGTCTCAGATAGATTTACTTCTTCTGCTGTAATTCTGCTAGTATACCCTAAACTAAATACAGAAACCCACGATTTATCACGTTTGTATGGTCCAATACCTGTTTAGAAATGGTTCTAAGCACAAAATATCACGATATAAAGATTAAGGAATCACTCTACCTAGATCAAGATTACTATGAAAGATAAATAATTGTTGCAGTGGATAGTGATGCTTTAGTATTAAAGCTCTTGAACGTTATTTATAAACGTTTCTATCTTATAGGGAGGTATAACAGATATTGTCAATTATTTCTCCACATAGGATCCATGCAGGAAATGGTCCCAAACCTCCACCTTTATATCCTGTCAACCCGGAAGCCACGCAGAGGACCTTATAGACCAAAGCGCAGTACTCAACTTCTTGTCCTAAAACATATAAGATGGTTGCTGTAATCAGCATTTTCTTACATATTTTAATTTATATTAATGGTACTAATTAAAGCTGTAACTAATTCAATCAATGCTAAGTATACTGGTACGAGTCCGGAATGCCAGTACGGGGATTCGGATTCGGACGATGCCCTCCACACCTACTTCAAATGTAGAAGGTGGGAAACGGAGAGAAGGGAGCTGGAGGCAGCTATCGGGCGTGTTTCGCCGGAGACTCTTATAGAAGAGACGTTGTCCAGTCCCGAATAGTGGAGCGCCGTCGCTGCGTTCTCCAAGAGGGTGCTGAGGCAAAAAAGAAGAGAGAGCAGCTATAAAAGCACCAGAATAGCTCATGCCGATGGTTTTTAGAATGAAGTAATGCCCATTGGGCGAACGATGGCACCCTCTTGAAGTAGTTGCAGAGATGCGTTCCCGAGAGGGTTTCCAATGCCTGGACCGGTAGGTTTTTAGTGGGTGTGAATCCCAAACACCAGGGCGAAGATCTGTCCCTGACGGTGCATAATGCATTTTCCTATCGTAAAAAAAGTATACTGGTACAGTCGCCCTCAAAGATGTTAAGATATATCTTGTTGCGATCCGTCATAAGTTTGGGTTTAACTAAAATTATTCTTATTTCTCATCCTAGATATCTCCTAGAATCCCTCGAGTTACAAATGCGGTTTTGTTCGCAAACGTTATGAGTCCGGGATAGTTAGTAAACGTCAAGCAATCTCTAACAGTTGTGCAATTTGTGCACGTCATCCACATCCGGTACGAGCAATTACTAGAAAACGTATGCATGAATTAAATTAGGTCTAAGTCAAATAGTCGGACTCTTGCACAAATTAAATAAATATATATTTTATCATTTTTTAGTGTTCTTATACTACGCCGTCATAATTTCTTTAGAAATAAACCCAATTGTATATTAATTATCACTGACAGAATTGTGCTGTGTGGTGTTTCATTATTATTTCAATATTTTGCCCCATAAATTTCGTTTTTTAACTCACTTCTTATCTAACCCCGTATGATGCCCTGACACTATGTTACAATGGTGTAGTAACGAGCCGTGAAAACAATATTAAATATAAACATTGATATTCAAATTTCCAATTAATATAATAATTTCAATTGCCATATTGTACAAATCTTTCTACAATATACGGCATACATGGTTTATACTCCAATCTACACAGTATGAAGTAACGAGCTATAACATCGGAATTAAATACCAAGATTGGAATTCGAACTGTCCAATAAAAATCCAAGAGTGGAACCGTTGATCCTTTATTGACCAGCCGATGCTGAACTGGAACTCTGTCTGTTATTGCATACCATAACCCACAATATATTTATCACTCTTAATGGCGCTCTAAGGCTAACACATAGTATGTGAATATTTTATGTATACTAGTCTCACTAAACGGAATAAAAATCACGACAACTAAAAAACAAAAAAAATTTATTTTGGATTTTGAGCTACAGTGTGTTACTATGGTTTTTGGTTGAAACACAAAGTTGTGTTAAGAAATGTGATATTTAAGATGGGAGATATTGATATTCAGAGATATTAAAAATGGATTTCTAAAATACGGTGATAATGTTGATTAGCGGGGCTTGTTGAGTTGCGATCTGCATACCACCCTATATTTCTCTCTCAGTGACTAGAGTGCAGCACTGATTAAGTAGTCGCTCTGATGATTACTACGTTATCCAAAAAAGCAGAGAACGCTTTATAACAAATATTGTAATAAAGGTTGCATAGAGGATAATAATTATTATAGTGCTCTTGATTTCTACCCTGCCACGCCTGTAACGGGTAGTATATAGTATTGGTAGGTAAGTTCCACCAACTCGATCTGGCCATTCTGGTGTAAATGTTGAGACAAGTAGATGATTTTTTTCTAGTGATTTCGGATTACGTATTCTGATTGGGTTCAGTTAAAATTAAAAATGTATAATCTAAGAATTTTCAATACTTCCAGATTGAACTATTTCATGTTATAATCATGTTTGCAGATGACTTTTTTATTAATTTACCTGTTTACAAGTTAATACAATACTTTAATAAAAGATTTTGGTAACTTATTTAATAATTTCACTATTTCATTTCAGATTGAACAAAAATGTCTTTAAATGTGTGTTCTCAAAAGTGACACGAAGAGAATTAATAATTGCTGATTGTTAGCGAAGACTCCAATTTGTGGCGGCGGCGATAGAATTTTTCGTTTATGTCTATCTGTCCAAACGGTATCTCCAGAACAAGCTGCACTAGAGACGTGAAATCTTTTAAGATGCTTTATTTCTATATGTGGAAAATAGAACTCTGTGATAGTGAAGAACATCGTTCCATGGGATTTAGCTGAGTGTTAGAAACACTTGTACATTGAATGGCGACGATAACATTGCTAAACAAATAAATTTTTTAACATACTGATGCAGTCATATGTCATTGTAACAGCTGGCCTTAACACATAGAGCCTAATTACAGACTGTGCTTTAGATTTAAAATTTTACATGCAACCTCAGAGAAGCTGTGTTTCATAACACGTGGTGAAAAAAACCTTGTAATAAAATATGTATTTATTATTTGTGCTATACAGTATTATATATTTGAATTCATTTCGGACTAGATTTATTTAATATTCTTGACAGTTAAGAAGTTATTTGTACTTTGATGAATGATTCATATTTAGTTGAAATTTTGTGGCATATTTAAAGTAAGATTTGAAAAATTCCAATTTTTTCATCAAATGGCTTTATTTATTTTTAAGGCCTTTGAATTTAAATTGAACATTTTCTCATTATCTTTAATTTATTAAGTAGTTTTGAGTAAATAGGTAACAGAACAAGTACCTTATGGATTGTAACTGTCCCAAACAGCTTCATATTTACTAATACTAAGCAAATTACTATGGCTACTTTCTTCTCTGTTTCCAATGACTAGGGTCATTCCACAGTAATTCTTTCTAACGCTACTAACATTGTTACTAAAAGTAACAATGATCAGGGAAGAACATAGATGTGTGCAATAGAGTACAGTTCAGTAATAATAATAATAATAATAATAATATATATATATATATATATATATATATATATATAACTGAAAATAACATTCTTATATTGTTTCAAATTAAAAACAAGGAAAACATAGAGATGATATGCAACGGACCTGGCGTAGAACAGTTAAAATATTGACCAGTCATTTGATAAATATCCTTTGAAAGGAACCTGACAGTAACAGATGGTGTCAAGTGATAGCATCCATAAACATTAGCTTGGTCCACACGTTTTCTGTGACATTTAAAAAAGAATTTACACATCACGGTATTACATAAAATACGAATTGTTAATAAAAATCCTTCATTTTCTAATTTTAAATTCTTTTTTTTAAACCTATTTATGTATGTAGGTTTTTATGAGATACTAAACAGTCTTTGACCCACTGAATATGTATTTAAACATTATTTTATTACTCACTAATTGTGCACCTTAAGAGACAATGAGACAGTCCTTCATTTGGATTACACTGGTCGATTGCTGGGTAAACCAGACAGACCACTTTGGTAGTCTAGATGTCTCTGATGTCAAAACGATCCAAAGAGTTCGTGTAATGGAACACCTTAAAAAACTGGACGAAGACACTATCGAAGGCGGGCTTCATACAAATAAACCAATCAACCGACTGTACCAAAAGTCTTACCCACAAATTCACCAAATGTTATTATGGCATATGATTGTACTCAGTTAGTTACATAATCTTTTAGTACTGCAATTTCTTCGCTGCCATAATGTTTAACTACAACACCAATTGCAAAATATTAGCTAACGCTCAGCCAAATTCCATAGAGTGACAAGCAACGTGCCCGATGTTGACTGGAAATGAAGCTTCAACTAAATTCAAGTCTACATATTACGAGATATTGTATGGACAGACACTCGAGTTATAGTAGTTTTACTAAATCTGAGCTAATTAGTAAATTTTTAAACTCCAGATGACTCATACAAGCTCTGAAACTTATGTACTAAAAAAAACAATGACTATAGGAATGTGTGACACATAAGCTGGTGTTTATTACTTAAAGACAGTGTTTACCCGTACATTGCCGAGTGTTAATGGGCATCGAAAGAGTAAACGCCGCGGAAATAAGCTGATTTATTTTACGAGAGTATTAACACTGCTCGAGCTTTCGTTATGAAGTTCCATTGTTTACCGTGTTGATATTTCACTTTCCTTCAGATCTTTTGACTGTGTGGTTATAAATTACCAGAAATTAGTACATAAACATTGTACAGTAATACGGTAGGAGTAGCTGTAAAATATTAAGACAGATGTTCTGACACCGCTACCATTAAATAGCGATTGATGAGTAGAGCAAAACCCTTTTTGAATGCGGTACCTCTTGCTTGTAACGAAATCATTCAGACCGTGGACTTCATTCTTCTGAACCGGTGTTTCATTTTTCTTTGTACAGTGGGGTTCTATAATAGAGTGCTAAACTTTTAGTTGAGTATATGACATTTTGAGTTATTGCAATACAATTTAGCGGAAAAGTATAACGATGTTTTCTTCAACTCAACTCAACAATTAATATCAACTACTCAGAATAAAAACAATACTCTGGTTAACGCGAAGGTTCAAAGTATATTATTTATTAAAATAAACTCATTTGTAATGGCTTCTGAAACAAGAACTGAATAATATTTTGTAATTCACTTTTACAATATGTTTTGGAAGTATTTAATGAAAATAATTTAGTGATATTCCACCCGTCTCATCCACGCTTCTTGATCAATAGTTCCGGTCTCTACTGAAGTATATGTACGGTCACCTTACTGCTACTATGTTGTAGTATGCTATTTTGTGTGAGGGTGTAGATGGAGGGGGAGAATGTACAGCGGATAGTTTAACCATTATTTTAACTTAGTATAAGAACCGTGTCAGTTGGGACAACAAGGAATCCATCATGACGAGCTATCTGGTATTATCTGTTACTTCCAACTTTACGCCTATTCTGAGGTAAAGTTAGCACGGTTAAAATTTAAACGACCGTTTTTAAATGCCTGTTTTCGTTTACTGCGTGATATTTATCTATGTCCATAACAACATATATATTAGACATATCCTTAATTTTTAAATATTTCAAGTAGTTCCATCTGTAACTTGAAAATTAAGGCAAGATAATTTTATCTTCACAAGACAAGCATTTACATATTAGTCTAATATACCTACCCCCAGATGGGTTCACTTCTGGATGGTTTATACCTTCCACGATAACCTAAATTAGATCCAGCAAAAATCGACGTGTACTTAAATCTGAGCAATTAATTGATTTCCAAGAGTGACACATCATTAACAGCAAGTTTTTTAGATATGCAGTAAAATGACTGGTTAATAGGTGTACTTCTCTGTGGAGAATAACTGTTGGAGTTTATGGGGATCCCATATCGTTAAAGGGATTTTCAAGCCTAAAAACGAGGGAGTATCGCCTCCCCCGGACTGGCCCAGAGCTAGCCTCCCCTTCTTCCAAGGTGACATAACTGAGATAGTTCTTGTTATCTCTCCTCATTGGATTTGGACAGGAGGTTGCCCCTATCTCTAACCATACCCATCCTGATTATCCTGTCACACTTAAATCACCACAAAGATCCTTTTACCGCATAAAAATCGGTTAAATATTTACTGTACATCATATCTCGATCGTGTGAATAATCAAAACTCACTCTCATGGAAATTACAATAGAGCACACACAAATTAAAGATCATTGGAAAGAACCTACATTGAAACGAACACTTTTGTAGTGTGACATTAGGAGTTTGAGACAACTTTAAAGATTTATATGGTTCTAGTTTCGCCGATCCTAAGCGACAAGTTTGTAAAGTGGAAAGCCAACTTGTCACATCAATATTTATTGTAAGAACCGATCTCACTTAGGGCTTATCTCAGGTGTTTATCACTTAAGAAATGAGAAGAATCGATTCTCATTCATTAGATCCATTTACTTTACTATGGAGTGACAACATCCAGATTATAACTTATGATACAATAAAACTGTATCTTGAGGTTTTGAGTAAATATAAAATTTACACAGCTATACGCTTTTTTAAAGTAATTTCAACACCTTTTAATTAGTAGGCTACGTAATTAACAAACTGATGTAACAATTAATTAAGTAATATATTTCTGCTAATAGTACAAATTTGAAAATGGAATTGAGTAGACTTCAAACCCCTGTAAAATTCTCATTAATAAAACCAAGAAAAAAATAACTTTGGTTAAATTATAAAACTTTCCAAGATAAAGTGTATGCTAACCAGAGGTAGCATTGTTTTCATTTTTCACAAGATAATAATGAAAAAAAAGAACACGGGCAAATGATATCACACATTCGTCAAGAGGAGATTTAAAACAAGCTTAGAGTGACTGCGACATCACTAGTTTGAATAAAATAGTTGATTAAGGGTTCAACTTCCAAGTTTTTGTAACTGAAGTTTAATGATGTTTTATAGAACAAAGCTTGTTTTGATAGCTTCATTGATTTTCTATAAACCCTAGAAATTGTTGATCTTTATACAATTTAACTCATTAAGGTATAAATATGAACTAATAAATTAGTTTTAATGGAAATAATAATAACAATTATATCTTCAAAGCCCGCGATTTGAGACTCTCACGAAAACTGTAGCGTACCAATATATTGCGAAGCGTCCAACCCGTAAGTTAAAACTCTCCCATATAACCTAAAAATTTTGATCAAACAAAGGCAGCTAATGAAAAAAAGGATTGGGTCAGGTGAACTATGCGACTGCATATTCCACCAAAAAATAATATAGAAGGTAACTAATGTGTAAAACCTTATACAATTTTGATTTTTTTGTACTATTTAAAATATGAAATACCTGTTATTTAGCTGTTGAATGGTACCATTTGTGCCCTTAATACATCATCTGTATTCATACAAAGTTTTACATTTTTTCTTTATTCTAAGTAGGGTAGATCATTACTTATATGAAATGGGAATATTTAATTTTGCACCATTTTGAAGGTAATTTTGCTTTTCATGCCCACGAAAAGATGGCGAACATGGTTTAATACATGCTGTAATACTAGTTATATAGGCGTAGTTCATTCATTAGTTTATGTAGTCCAAGAGTTGGGTCTCCCTGACACCTACCGATTTCCGACTCACAGTCACCTAGAGACACTGACCGGATTATTCAGTGTTAAATTACTCTTTATGGACAGTTTAAATTTACGAGATCGTCCCGTTACGGTAGATTTTGTGAAATTGAAGAAAAACGAGTGTTTATTTTGAAGTACATGCCAAGTCATTAGGGTTTTAGTGAAAAAAAAATTATGGTTGCCTGTAAAGTCGGTTTTACGGGCGAAGATTTTACGTGACAACGTCTTTTTCTCGGTAGAATATTTATTGATATGAATATTATTAAATTGCACAATAGGAACAAGGAATTGAATGAAAATAAGAATTGCACAAATTTTAACTATAGAAATATATTTTGTTTACTAAAACATTGTACATAATTTGAAATTAATTAAAATTTGTTATTGTAAATGGTAAAGTTGAATAAAACATTTACTAAAATTGGAATTTGAAATTCTTGCTAAACACAGTTAAATTCTAACTCCGCGCGTGGTGATTGGTCGGTTTAGTTCGTTTGTTTGGTCGCACTGTTATGACAGGTTAGATGTTATAATTTGTTATTTTAAATGTTTGACTAGCAATACGCGCTGTTTCTTCTCAATCGACTGAATTACGATTGATTGCAGAGTGATTTAAACTAATAATTTACTTAACACTATCAACATTTGTCAATAGTATGACATAACCTATAAACTCAGTTTCTCAACTTTTGTGTCAGTCTAACAATTAATCAATCAATCATAGTTTACGATAATGAAATATCAGTGTACAATTATTTACCTTTATTGTTGTAGTTGTTGTAAATGACGAATCTAAGCACTCCACATTTTCACGAATAAACATAGTTATCTGCTTTATCCCGTGCGGCGGACCCACTGGACGGGCATCGTAACGTTACCGGGCGTTACACTTTTTCATGAGTGACTCCGAGCCGCAACCTAATTTAAGACGTTGTCACGTCAAAAAAAACATAACTAGTCATTCATTAACTAGCAATGATATTTTCAAATTAAAACATAAGGGGTTTTGAAGTGACATAAAAAGTTCAACATCGAACTGTAGAAGCTTGTTGTATTTTTTAAAAACTGTTTAAAATATAAAAACAAATATTCATAAAATATTACATACGTACTGGAATGGATACTTAACACAACGCCATTGAAGAAAAATCGATGGAACTTGATTAGTTATCACTTCATACAAGAAAATCGGGTCTAGACCAGTTTGGCATGTCGGAAATACTGTAAGAATTTACATTATGGCATATTGTGAGAAGAATAGTTGCGAACTTTGTAGAAATGAATGAACTCTTTAAGGTTATTAGGCAAGTTTATTTAAAGGAAGCTATTATTAGTTGTGGATAGTAACAACAGATTTACTTATATAAAATGCGAGCAACAAAGAAGTACAGAGGTAAAGATTAAAAGAACAGTAAGAAGAATATTGTGTTCTTTTACTGCGACGGACCAATTGTCCTGTATTATAAGTAGATTGGTATCATTTTTCTCGTTATGTTGTTACAATCTATATATACTAATCAGTTTAGGATAAAATAGGAAAAAGCAAAACCCTGGGTTTCTTTTTCTGTTATTCCCCTGAATTTGTGTGTGTGGTGTCTGCATGTGTGTGTGAGGGAATCGGCCGAACAAGCTGCAACCCAGTTTCCTAATACTATAGTGTTACTGCTAATGCTCTAGTGAAGTCCGCCGGATCTAGCAATACTTAGTGATTAGCCTCCCCAAACGTTTGTGCAGAAGATCGTTACACTGGTATTATAACCCAAGGAAGACAATATTCTCGGTACACGACAGACAGATACACAGATTATGGGATATGATCTGGCATGACTATTGAATTACGACATACCCAGGGGAGGTGTGTAACATGCTTTCTACTTGATTTAGTATATGTCCCCAAAATGAGCCTGATCACCTCATTAGAATATCTAGTTAAAGAGCTAGCCTTTAACGATTGGAGACGAAATACTCAAGCCTGGAAGTGTTGCATTTTGCCTAACCTACCATAAGGGCGCAGGAGAAATTCATTTTTTGCGGAGTGAAAGGACATCGGCTACTGCTAACAGTAGGTCAACAGCTGTTTACCGGTGGGGCAGGCTGTTGATAGTGATATTGACATTGATAGATTGATAGCGGCATCCCTGTTTAGACATGCTTACCAGTAAGGAACATTCTAGTGGCTTCTGGACATTTGATGATACGACATCGGACACTAGATGAACCCTCTACACTACGGTGGATTACTTTGGTTTTCAGAAGAACATTTTAGAGGTAAGCAGGTGTCCTTATTAATAATATGTATAATCATGGACAGAATATCCATTACCGATTTTATAAAATTCAAAGCCCCAACCATAATTAAAGTATCAGTAATATTTTGAGTAAAGGGTCGATTGGCCGTAGTAGGCGGAAGGGTCACCTCGTGGCGTTGCCGAAAATATTTTCATGTCCGGAAAAGATAACTATATATTCCCAAAATATATCCCAATAATTTTCATAAAGGTGTAAAAAAAACCCATTTATATAATAGGATTGTTGATTTCTGTATGTAAATCACTAATGATTATGTACGGTTACCTTGCTAATTAAAGGATGTTTATAATATTTTCCCATTGTGGCCTAAGCAATTTAAAGCCTAATAAATATTAGATAATTTTTATCTTGATCGCCAAAATGTAGAAAAGATAGTTTCTGTTCATATAATTGTATTTTTTTTACTGGAACCCTCCCGTTACTTCATGTAACTGCCCTACTTCAGTAGGTTAAAAATAATTCGTCATCGTTGTAATAATTCATTTGTACTTCTATTATAAAATCCAATTCAAATCTTATAAAGAAATCATAATGAATACAATTAATCAGTCATGATAATTATAAATATGTTTGTCTACACTAATTACATATATAGTAATTACAAATAAATAATTACAACTAAATCTGTTTTATGTTTAGTATACATGCAATCTAAATTAGTAGTATACAATACAAAACTCTTATTTAATAATACATTTAAAGTATAGTCATGTTCAAGTACAGTGTGCAACTTAGGTAAATATTCAGATGAAAGTAGATATATAGTTTTACTACTGGTTTCAAATATAGAGAACTTGCATTAAGTTATCTTTGGTTGAGATAAATTAATTAAGTAATTTTAGTTATAAGATCATTGTAACAGGACGATTAGGAAACCTATTCAGAGTGTTGTGTTAAATTAATGTAATGTATTTAACGGTTGTAGTAACAGTAGATGTTAAACAAGATAAACTATAAAACAACTTGGAATTACAGCCTAATTAATTAAATAATTATGAATGCTAATTTGATTAAACCAATTTATAATTTTTATGTCTTGTAAAACAATGTCGTCATGTCACAAGTCTATGTGTCACCATGAAAATATTTGTAAATTAATAATTTGTGTGTATTCTAAGCTTATTTTCTATGTCACTAAATTTAATGTTTGCTCGCTCAGTAACATAGTAATTTCCTCTAAAATAAATATACCTATATAATCTTTTTAGTATCTAGTATTGGTATTGCACTGTGCAAATGTGTGATTGATTATTATTTTAATAAAACTGTTCTTTGAAAATAATTAATAATACAGGAAGTAATAATGCTAAACTTAGTAAATACTAAAAGCAATTTAGTCCAAAAAGCACTCAATTTTTGGTCACAAAACTATATCCGCTATGGTACGTACTTGTACCTTTTAGTAACTGTAATTGATGTTGCAATCCCGTGAAGATGCTGTGACAGTTACTTTTAAAATATGTCTTTTACTGTTGTCTTGAATTATTTATTCGTTATGGTGCTTTCGTTATTGTATTTAATATTCAGTGTAGTTAAAACTTTGAATACGTTGTATGTGAAGTAATTTTAAGAGCTGGGCTATTCATCTTTGTACATTGTGCAGGGTTTTTATTCCCTGGAGTCTGATCGTGGCTACTGGACTGAGGATAAGTCTGTTAGCCCCACTGTTGCTGCGCTCTACGAGTTGCTGTTGTCGGCACCCGCCCTGTTTGTCTGCCGTGCCGTACCGACCGACAATACCGTACCGCACATCCGGTTCACCCACGGTCTTGTGCTTCCTCTCGGTTCGGTCGACTTCGTTTGAAGTTACCGGGCGTGGACTTGTCGTCTTCTGGTGAGTGACTTACAAATTTTCTGGTGATCTCTCAGGTATACTATATTCCTCTCCGAGACTGGGACCATTCCTCTCGATATACCTCTCGAAGGATACTCAGCGCCTGGGACTCCAGAAATAAGAGTTGCAATCAATTATTACTCTTTTACTGTCTTTAGGTAGTTAAGTTGGTTTATGTTAAAATGCTTAATTATATATCTGTATTGTAAGAAGGGTTTAAATTATCTTAAGATATCTTATCTAAGTCTGTGTGGTTATATCAGTAATAGTCTTGGTTATATCTAGTTTGTTTTGTTTCACTGTAACGCAGATTAGAGGCAATACTGGCCGTAAACTGTTATAAAATAATATGGGATAACGTTTTGCCCTGTACGGGAATTATTGCAATAAACTCGAGTCTGTAAAGTTCTGTAGTCTTGAGTTTTCCCGTCTTCACAGCTTAACCATAATTTTCCTATACTTTTATTATAAAGTACTCTACTAAGATCCAAGAAAAAGCTAAGGATTCAATAATATAGTTACATTAATATAGTTTTGAGTCACGCCAAACATTTTCCTACTTACTAAATTTAGAAATATATTCTTATTCTTACAATTAAATTTAACGTTTATTGTAAACGGTTCATCGACCTTTGGTAATTCTCTTGGGTCCCTACACCTGCTTACCCTGGTGAAGTCCCGGAACCTGGAAAGGACTGGTTCCTTGTTACAGTCCCTGGAGTCTCCTTCCAAAAACAAGGTGGCGCCCCAAAATAAATATTGAACATTTTTCGTCGTTGTTGTGGACTTCGCCTAGGACTTGGAACAACTTACCCCCCTTTCCCCTGAGCTAGCCAGCATCAGTAACTGAGACCGGTGTGGACTGTTACAGGTGACCGGTCTAGGTGTTGTAGATAATTGCTGTAGTTGTCATGTTTATGATTTTCATCCGTTATTGTATTACTTAATTAGACTACATTAGAGTATTAAATAATCGAAAAGAAACGATTTATTTTAATCCAGTGTGTGACCGCCATGTACCAGCTGTCCCAAAAGTCTCCGCCACTCTATCACCTACTAATTTATGCACAAATTATATATCATTCAATATCCAAGGAGGATATTTTATAAGACGAAAAATCTTAGTCTTTTTGGATAAATAAATAAAAAAAAAAAAAAAAATAAGAAGAAACCCATCCCCTTTCAATCCTTATTCTGCCCGCACTCATGGGCCACTGGTATGTGTGAAGATTTTATCAAAGCAAATTACAGGGATAGTGATACAGTACAAGTTTGATGGTACTGATTAAAAGTGCAGTGTCACAGACAGGATATGAACCTGCACTAATTTCCAACTCAAAACCTAACAAGTCGGCCATCGGCGTTGTCTCTTCTTGCACTGATTTTAATAATGACGATATTACAAGTTTACTTAGAATCTACATAAGTTTAAATCAATTCGAACAATATGTTATGTTTTGATGAATCTATTAATGATAAAAGTTTCTTCTAATCACTAAAGCCTCGCCCTCACTGGCGTATATACTCGGTTATGCTTAAAGCGATCTTAGCATTTACTCGACAAAAAAATAATCCTCTAAATAAGACTATCCTGTTTTCTTTCTCTTCTCCAGTATAATGATATTCGTCACTAAGGCAGTAATAATTATCTACCTTTCATATCAGTAAATATTTACTAACGTGTTTATTCACTAAAGACATTCTGTTACTTTACAGTTGTATATTTACGGTATCTTTATTGGTTATAAATATTTCCTGGAAATTTTATCAATTCCATCCATGCAGATAAGAATCATTCACTGTTTGAAGTGCAAATGAGATGTCTGATCTATGTTATTGAGAGGTGATGACTGAGAGGTCACTAGTTTTCATTGCACTAGAGATAACAATTCATGTTTTATACGGTTCCGGTACAACTTACTATTGTACAGACAGATTTGTCTCCCTTTCCTGCAATTCACAAATTCCGTACAGACTGACAGACAGTCATTCAAAGGTCTCAAACGATTCCTTAAGAAGGAAAACTTTCTTAAATTTGAATGAAAATAAAATCCTCCTTAAAAACTGAAGTGTAGAGCGTGGTGGGTCAGGTTATGTTTACAAATACCTCATTCACAGACATCATCCGTCACTGTTCTACATCGTTCGTTCCGAACTCATTACGTGCGAATTCAATCAAAATATTTATTATACTATTGTATATTACATAGTTTTTGGCGATAGTGAAGTATGGAAATATTTAAAGACTACAATGGTGATTCGCATATGATATAAGTTCATAAGGTACAGACAAAAAAGAACTTAACCTCAACACAACTAAATAAAAGATAGCAAGTTTAAAATTATAGAGCCTCATTCAATCATTACATATCCCTCTCGGATAGATAATTCCTTAAATTTTCCTTTGAAATTGAAATATTTGCAGCGTGTTTTACTTCAAGAGGAATTTTGTACACCTTTGGTGCTTTATAAAGGAGGGAAGGTAACGTTAAAATACCATCTGTCCGAAAATTAACTTATGAAATGTCACCCGGATACACCCTCAGACGATTTTAAATGCTCTATTTTGATGAAAAAAAAAAATCTCTCTTCAACATTATTTTGAGAGATAAATCCCCAAAACATTAACCCATAAATCAGGAGGGACTGGGTAACTATGCAGTATGCAAGCAATAAAGCTTCTCAGAAACCGGCAGAAGAGAGTTACTTACACATGATGGTAATGAATATTAAGAATAATGAAGGTTCCAAGATAGCTCTCTGTGGAACACCATTTTTTATTAGGCAGAATTCAGAACACCTCGTCGTTGTTTATTGGGAGGTTTCTATGAATTGGTTAGTCAAGCACGATGAGACTCTGTTTATACCATAACTCTGATACCATCAAAGGCTCGGATAATATAAAAAATGAGCTCTCTGAACATAAACCATGATTCATAGAATCACGAATGTTTTCAAGCAATGAAAATGTAGTGGACAGTGTATTGAGATGTGGTCTAAACCCAAACTGTGATGCAGTAAAAACTTTGTTACTGGTTAAAAATCGGTATTCAAATAATTCTCGAGATATATCGTACGGGCAGAGAGGCAGATTTAAAAACAAACAGAAATTGCATTTTCCCAGTCCCTCGAGTTATCACTAGCCATTAACTTTTCGTTACTGCTCAGGTAGAAACACACACCGCACCACATGTGGAAAAACACACATTCTCTGAGGTTACAAGTGAAATTTCAAGTCTATAGCTATTTGTTAAAATGTCATATTATTGTACTCAGTTTGTTTTTGATATGTATTTAGATTTTTACTTTCCTGTTGAAATTAAGGTTACTCATAAGATCGATACAAATTGTTCGCTAACGCTCAGCCAAGTCCTATGGAGTGACATGCACCATAATCGAAGTCGATATTGTCTGCATATATATATATATATATATATATATATATATATATATATATATATATATATATGTTGTTGAAAAAGTTGTTAATTACACACACACACAAATTATGCTTTATGCAAAAATTACAGTCTATGCTTCCGTTCATTCTAGCGACATCGTAGGGATAGACAAACAGAGAGAAGTACAATTTATCCATGCCCTATAGATACAATTATTTATGTACCTGACAGTCAGTTTTAAGGTATAAAAAAGGGATATTCATCGAAACCCCTTGAGAATTGGTCACCGTTTCGTATGTTGAACCCTTTTAATACACTCTAATACACCTCCATCAAAAACTAGCGCGGCTGACTGTTCATTTATTTCTAAGAAAAAAACTTCCTTACGAGTCCCGATAAAATCTGGTTTTGCTTATTTTGCGAATAGACTGTAGGTTTATAATCAGTATTTGAATAAAGAATGAATTTAGATACATCAGCAATTTAGTGGAATATTATGAAGTGAAAGCAATTAATAACCAGCCTCAATAAAATAAAGCGGTTTGAGATCGGAATGAAATACCACAATCGGAATTCAAAGCGTCCAATACAATTCTCAGCACAGAGGAGGAGGTCAGTTAGTGACCAGTAAGTGTGGAATTGGAATTTATATCTTGGTAAATGACTTATTTACATATTTATTGTAAAACAGTTTTCCAGTGAGGCATTACAAAACTTCTTGGACAGATAACACAAACATTATTGAATTTAGTTCAGATACAAATATTTACTTTTTATTCAAACATTAAATAACTTTTAAATATTCACACAAAATTCAACTGTAAATTTTATTTGAACTCTTATCAAGCTGTTATTAAATCTAGACCATGCATGTTATCAGGTTCATGCATATACTAAAACATTCTAAAATTACTGTGTTAAAATCACTTAGTAAATGTTAAACTAATAATTACAAAATATCATTTTATAATTAATTTATATTCAGAATATATCTAGTGAAGTTAACTTAAATTATACAATGAACATCTTGTGAAGATAAACTTTCATTACATGACAATAACAATTATTCAAAGTAAGTGCCTTTAAACATGTTTAAATCGAAAACAGTAGAAAGATATATTTTATTTATTCTATGCCTATAAAGATAAAAAAATAATTTTTGATACACATTGCGATGCTCGCCAGCCGTTTTGTTTGTGTAATGATCACGGCAAATAACTGTACAATTTCTCTCTCTATACCCTTTAATTTGACCACTTAATGAAATTGTTACTTAGAAAATTACCCTAGACGATTCAATTTATGTCACTTGGCGAATATGGTACACGGAAAACTCAGTAAAATTAATTTTAACCTTGCCCATTTAGTAGAGTTATTGATATTTTGTATAGTAAAATTACAAACTTCTAAAAAAGCATGTTTACACCAAAAAGTTTCCATTTCCAAAATAAAACTTTGATCAAACAGTTCGAGTTGATAGATAGACTTCTAAAAGTCGATTGAAACACTTCAAAGTCTCCTCTTTATAAGGAAGCTTTTCGACGTTTGTATTTTCTTCAAGTTTTTACTCGTTGTATGTTAATTAAATGAGTAAAATCATTTAAGGCACGTTTCCATAGAACTCAGGATTTCCTCAAGGCTCTAGTTTGGACCTTGCTTTGATCTTGTTATCAATGAAAAGATATTTTCTAAAGTGTTTCATCCAGTCGAGCTATGTATAATGGTATTAAATTAATATCAATATTTAGTTCTGCAAGAAACCATTAACCCTGTTGTAGGGTGGGCTGAAATTTTACGCACATGAAGCCTATAATAAAAATAATAATAATAAAACCCTCTAAAGAATTCCTTACAGGATATAATCTTACATATATAATAAATATAACAATGATATTCCCTAAAAACGTAAGTAATATTGTTTCAAAATGTAGGAAATTGTGTAGTAGATCGCCCGAACAATTTAACAAAAAAAATTGTATGTGATAGTTTAAAGATCCTTGATCCGAAGCTATCTTGAGTATACGACTGATGTCAGGAGTAGAAAGATATACTATTAAATTGTATTTGTCAGTACTTACTGTACAGGATTCCTTTGGTGGATGACCTGAAGGTGTCCTGAGTTTGTTCAAGAAAATGTTGGAAAAGAGCTTTGACTTTGTATCGTTAATTAGTTAATTAGATTTTATATAATGTAAATTCCACAACCTAGTCAGCCAGTACAATTTAAGATTATTTTTTTATCCAATTTTCCGGAACTAAATTATTGGCGGAGTAATTACCTAATTGGCACGCGTATGAATATTTTATTCTAACCCTTTGTAGCAGCCCGAACTACGTGACCGATTAGACCTCGCACGCCTTGTCCGTAAGTAAAATTTATCTTTTCGTATTATTAAATTAGCCCTTTGATGCCAAACATATAAAAGTAAATGTAACGTAAAGTAAAGTTGTAAATAGTAAAGTAACTTACCCTTGAAGATCTTTTATTAGCTTGATTGAAATAGATACAAGTTGTGGCGTCGTCCTTCTGACGAGCACGTTGTTGTAATAAGTTTTTTGTACCATTAAATGGCTAATACCGTCGCGAATTTGTTTTAGGCGAGCTCACGGATCTCACGTGTCTCACGTATCTCACCAATTATTTGAGTACATGGCTACCAGTTTCATAACTTCTACTCCTCTTCTAGTAATCACCGACTAGAAATAACCTTCCTAGAGTACAGCTTCAATGTATCGAGCCAAGACGCCGACGCCCGGGTTGTGAGTCTACATATTGAGAGGGGAAGTGAAATCTTAATGTTTTATAAAGTAAAACATCGTAGGCATAATAATTCCATAGAACATTGGATATTTTAGGCCCACCTATCAGATATACATTTTTAGTTCTTGTACTCTAATTGGCAGCAACGTAGCAAGGCATACATTTAATTTAACAACTAAAAGTGGTGCTTGTAAGTTTCACAGATTAAATTGAACTTATAAGTAAACTTTGCAATTCGAGTATTTATTACTACGACCTCAGAAGTCACCATCCCCATGTGTTATCGTCATTCGGTACAACTCTTCCTTTATTAGTTTGTCGTAATGATGTCAACGTTTGTTGTTTTTTTTTGTGGATTCACCTTAGTAAGTAGTAGGAGAATGTACATGCTCAAGCATTCCAAGATAGAGGCTATATTTTAGGAGAAAGATTCATAGTCTCTATTCGGGAATGCATTGGAACTTTGGCTGTTTGACATAGTATGTCACTCAGCCTGATTATTTTTCAATTTTACATTTCATTTGGCCATTGTGGGAATCAGTGAAATGTAGTGGTAAGTGTGAACTTCAATATCATTACAATGACATGATTCAAGAGGCTATTCAAATAATCAGTTGTGCTTATGACAAAGGGTAAATTTAAGTGAATTTATGCCTTTGAATAAAAAACTTCTTTCAATAATACCAATCCTTTAAAAGTCAATAGCATATTACATTATTCAATATACCGATTGTCATAATTATATATAAGAGGCTCCTAATTGACTTTCTGGATTTATCAACATCCCAGAAAAATTTATGAAAGATAGATACATAAAATTTGGTACATAAATTTATACTCGTATTGTGTTCTAAAGGCTCCCTAAGGAAGGATTGTGTTTACCGACCTCAGGATTTCACTCCAATTTTCTCAAGTTTAAAAAAGTTCTATAAGAAATACATGTTAGTAAGCAAATGTTATTGATTGAAGGAGGCTGTTTTAACTATGTAAACATCTCAAGATATGTTTAATTAATTTACGGAGAATTTAAACTTTTTATATTTATAGCCTTGAAAGCTTAGAGTAAGGTTCTTTGACTGCATATACTTGAGCCCTGGTTGACCAAGTGGCGGATAAAGGTCAACGTTGACAAGTGTGAAGCCATCAACTTCACAAGGACAAAGAGGCAAGCGGACGGCCGTCACCTGTCACTCAACGGCGACGACATACCATGGAAAACGTCAGTCAAGTACCTGGGGGTACTCCCGGACTCCAAGCTGACCTTCACACCCCACGTCAAGAGGATCTGTGGTCAAGCGAGGAAGGGCCTCGGCAGCATCGGCCCCCTGCTCAACTCCACGAAGCTACCGACCAGGATGAAGGTCCTGCTCTACACGGCTCTGATACGACCAGTGCTTACTATGCGGCCCCAGCATGGTACCACCTCACCTGCAAGACCGCAAGGAGGCAGTTGCTCGCTGTCCAGAGCGTGTGTCTCCGGCGGGCCACTGAGTCGCTCTGGTTCGTGAGGAACACCGTAGTTAGGGCTTCGTCCAACGTCCCAACTATCAGGAGCTTCGTGGAAGGCCTGACATCGAGCCTTGAGGAAGCTACAGAGTCCTCCCCGTGGGATCACATCCGTGAGCTTCGCGCCCAGGAGGTCCCCCAACTGCGTCTTCCCATGGATGACTGATGACATCGACTACAACTTCGACTGCACCA
Source organism: Homalodisca vitripennis (assembly GCF_021130785.1). Lineage (NCBI taxonomy): Eukaryota > Metazoa > Arthropoda > Insecta > Hemiptera > Cicadellidae > Homalodisca > Homalodisca vitripennis. Next base: position 34,697,301 of record NC_060213.1, read on the forward strand.
CGACACTTCACCCCACTGACAGGTATCGAAAGCTACGAGGGCTTTGACCCTCGAGACACAAGGCAAAAGCCTAACCAGCAGAGGCCTTGAAAGTGTGGGGGATCCACCCCCCCCCCCCACAGTCACAGCGACTTGGACTTGGAGTTCTTGTTTCAATCTAATCTATAATAAATATTGAGCAAAAAAGTGATCCAGCAAATAAAATTAGAAGTTTGAGTTAAAATATACTTTTAACTGTAAATTTTAGTTATTATTAAGTATGTAATTCTCAATCGGTGGTTTACTCTAGATATTAAAGACAAAATAACTATCTACTTTTTATTACAGATTCAAAGACTGTTATAAAGCCCACCTTAGTTGTTTTACACAGGAGTGGGTTTCTCAGACCTGCGTATGTATATAGTTCCTATTTGGGGGCAACACGAAAACACAACGAAAGCTTCGGAATACATATAGTTCTTGAACGAGAAGTGCTCGTACATACACAAAACATAAAATTCCATTCAGAATTTCGCTGAACACCTAAAGATCCTAACCCTAAACACTGAAATAATACGTACCAAAAATATGCCTAATACCATTTTATAAATTACTTAGAGTCCCAATTCTTTACTTCCATAATTATTTTAACTTAAAAGCTATGCAGTTCGACTTGATTTGAGCTTTAAAAGTTCAATTGTTACTAAAATTACTATTATTACTAAAACCATTAAAGCTTTTCAATGAAATTTAAAATATTGAGAGGAATTCGGGTTATTTCACAGGTATTCATAAAACCTGTTTCACTCTCCCACTTTAGTGCTCCATCTTTAAACTTATACCTAAAATGGAACAGGAGATTGGAATATCTTTCATTGTCTATTGCGTATCACAAGAGTGATTAGGATGCAATTTTTAAAAAATATTCTCGTCGCGACAATGCTTTTCAGAAGGAAATTACCGTGCATAACCGCGGCTACTATATATTATATGTTAATATCGAAGAAATAAGCAATTTTGATAGTAAGTGTCTTCTGCCAGTTTACATTAACAATGACGAAGGATTGGAATATCCCAAATGGACAATATTGAGTGATGCTTATACAATATTACACAAACATTGACTCTGACGAATTAACTACTTGGTATTCCCCATGCGATCACTGTTTGTATAGTGTGGAATTGGTGGAGGAGGTGGTGCTACCATGTCGGTAGGTCAGAAGTGCTGAGGAGAAGACCAGCTATGGAAATATTGCTCATTTCTCATTTTATTCATTCACGTTTCAATAAAATCTTATTATCTTCATTCAAATTGCATTGAATTACATTTATGATCCAATATATGAATAAAAAAAAATGGTTCGTGACTATTTTATTAAAATATAGTGCGTAAAATCTATACACTGAATAATAAATTAAATCCGGTAAATATTATTTGAACTTGCTCTGGAAAACATGTTCAGGCATGATAATGTATCAATAGGTCGTTTAGTAAAAGATGAGTAAAAAAAAAAAAATAGTGATTTGAGACGTGGAGAGCTTATAAGAGACTCTAAAATATAAAACAGTTCTAGAGAAACGGTGAAGACTTTTCAATATTATGAGTTAAAATTAAAAATTTTGAGGTCCACGTTTTTATAGTGTTCGATTTGTCTCTATAAATATGATACATGTTACTGTCCCCCTTCATGTTTTATAGTTTCAGAGGGATTTCTAAGATATAATGTAATAAATATTTTTAGCAGTAACAAATGATAACTATTTTCTTATTTAAATTAGAAACCTACTCTTGTTTAAACTAATACGGTTTTTCTAAACATATGTATTTTTATTCTACGATACGAATGTTGTGTTTAGTTCCACCTCACTCTTTGATCAGTTTGACTTCTGAATACGACACCGTAACATACTTTACACATAGTATATGGAGTCCACTCTTATCTGTTGGGATCGAAAAAAGCCGGAGAAAAAGACGTCCAAAACGAACTCTTTTCATTTCAAAATTAGAAAAAAAACATTGATCACAAAAGAGCTCTATGATAAAAAAAAGGAGAAAACTAATCTAGTTTCATGAGGTTTAGCAAAATCTATTAATCATAGGGTTGGACAATGTTTCTGTCTGTCTGTAGGTGTGCTATCGAAGGACCCGAACCTTCGGAATAGATATCTAGGAAATCCTAGGATATCTAGGAAATTTTACATGCAACGTCAGCGAAGCCTGTTACTACCCTGATATTTACTACCCCTAGTGGTCTAAAAGAAGATCAAGGTGAAATGGAGGTCAACTCAACATTCATATTGTATCTACCCTTCCCACCCTAGCTACATTATGTGTTGAAAACTCGATTGCTTCACAGGAGGAGTCTAAAACATAGTAGTGCATTCAATGTACCTAATGAAACAATGATTATGCTATTTATTAAACGGTCGATAAATTACAGTTACCGGTTACAATAATTAGACCGCCTTGAAGAAAATTCTTAGTACTCTATTCTGAACAAATTTAAACGGAATCAAACTCTCCATTACTTAACATGTTGCTATTAAAACCTGTACCTTCACTGAAATATCCAAAACATTTATTTTTTATGATATTTGAAAATCAAGAGAAATATCTTGCCATGAAAGTTTTTTCAATGATTCAAAATTGATCTTCTCTGAAAAAGTAGTCTATGGGAATTTCTAAAGGAAGACCTTGGATGTGATTATGTGTATTGCCAGACTTCAAAATCAAAATGTTTCATAATTCTTTTACTAGGTTGTTTGTCCAAAACCATCTTGAATACACCACAGTTGTCTTGAATATAACAAAAGTTGCACGGATATAGCAGTCGAGGTTGTGCAGAGTAGAAATTATATTTCTGAATGGTCTGGAGTATTCTTAATCTGTTTAGGGTAGATATACAAAAGAGTACACCGTATAGACTTTTAACTTGTCACTATACATTGTTCTGTATGGACGAGACCCATCAACTCTCAAGGGAGATATACGTATAGCAAGATCGGGGTATACTTTGTGCAAAAGAGAACCTCTTTTTAGTCTTTATTTTGAAGTATGTGATTCGATAGATAAGCACTTATCGCAGACGCTTTTAAACATTTAGAAATTTCAAACATAGCTCTCCATGTTTAAAGAAGCGTGAAAACGAAACTGAAGGTCCGATTGTGCTATGTGTCTTATCTACTCGTACTTTGTACATTTACCTTGCGTTGCATTCTTGAGACTCTAGGTTATATAACCACTTGAATTTTTTTTCCACTCTTCAGGTGCCATTGGTCATTGGAAGGACACAAATTAGATTTTTTTATCCCAAACATTAGACTGTGCTTGACATTATTGAGAAATTAACATCCAATATTAGTGTACCAATATTTTGTAATGTAATTAGATAATACAAGTCAATAATACAAACAACACCGTATTACACCACTAGTAATCCACGGAAAAAATGTTAAAACATTTCCCATCATCTATATCAGGGCTAAACAGGATTTCAAAATGGAACCATTTGTTAAAAGCTCATTTCACTAGGAAAATATTATAGGAAACTAACAACAGTTACAAAAACCATACATCTGACCTAATTGCAAATAAACCTAATAATTGAGATTAACAGCGAATCAAATCTCAGGTAAATTAGTTATACGAAACGTGGACCAAATTGCATTAGTTGTAATTATAATTGTAATTGGTATTATTACGTTCTTGTTTGTTTTTGTACTTATTTTGATATACATTTTCACCACACGTACGTACCATACAGAAGTATGAACGATCGGTACGTGCTATTTGTGGTGTGTTATATTGATTAAACAACGTACCCCTAAAAAAGTTAGTAACCAAAAGGATAGCATTCTAACAGCTAAAAAATTAACTGTTAGTTTTAGTTTTCAAACTTAGTTCAACTAATGTTATCTCTAATGCTCAATATGATTTAAGACCAAAGATATCGCCAATTCAGTTTGGTTTATCTGCATTTAATCACAAATAATGTTTACTACAAATTTCAGTTTCAAATAGATTTACATTAAAACTGGAATGAGTTTTAAGTAATCTGTAATATCAATATAGAGTGTTTCTTAGATGGACTATTTTAAAGCACTTGGAAAAAAAACAAAGTAACCTGTTTTACTTTAATGTTAACTAACTACGATTCGTACAAATTTTTAAAACATTTACTGTATTTCAATATTCATGAATATTACAGTTTTTGAAAACCTATATAACGCAATCTAAAATTATATTTACAGCATTTTAACTTATCGATCAATCAGTTTAGAATAGGGATGAGCAGATTATGACTCCAATAAAATCGTTCTCTCCTAATAGGATGAACTAAAGTTCTTATCACCTAATACACAACCAAGGAAGTGTGAAAGACAAGAGCAGATGACGCGTGGTGGGTCAAACAATGTTTACAAACTACTCTGTTCACAAAAGCCATCCTTCACTGTCCCTGTATGTCCAGTCGCAGGACACATCTTTAAGATGTTTTAAATTAACTTTCTTTTATACCTTTATGAGACAAAATTCATTAATGACACTATTGTATGTCAATATTTTGTAGAGTATCAAATGGTTTTTGTTATTTCGAATATTTTAATATATTTAAATACAAAAATACCATTAGCTCATCTTCTCAGCCAACTAAATTTGGCATAATAAGAATCTTATAAAAAGTATTGTGACGGAATTGTCACAATTTGAAGAGTTGCTAAAAATTTAGAGCTTTCCGTTTTCATAGGAGGAAATTACATTTAATGTAGAATAATAAAGTACGTTGTCTGATATTGTTACATTAGCCGCAGGTGTGGTGTTATGTCCGCCACTTTCCTGTTGGCAAACTTGGCCAAAATTTCATCAATTCAAACTTTCAGTAACCGAACTTAGCAAGGTAACCTAACACCTTGTAGATGTTTATATGAATAAATTAACAGGCTTCAGTTGTGATGTTTTTAATTGTATAGACTTTTTGAGATGTCCTAGATTAAAATGAAAAAAAAAAAAAAAATACGAATTTACACTACTTGTGTAATGTAATCGAAAGGTATATCTGAATAAAATCCGTAAAAACGTTAAATGTGTTATTGTATAAAATAAAAAAAAAATATGTTAAAAGCAATTTTTATTACATTTAAAATCATACCAAATGTCACGTATTAGGCTAAGGTTTCATGCAAAAGTCTACCTCGGACTACAGATAGATTTCATGTGTTATTTTGTCACATGTTAATTGTCATATCATTGTAGTCAGTAAAAATATTTATTTATTAAGTAATTTTCTCGTCGCCATGTTTATCCATAAGATCAATATAAAACCGCTTGTTTAAAGTCATATACAATAGAAACACATGCACTATCGTCAAACTCGGTGTTGCCTATATAGAAATGTAGTTTGAAATAATTTAAATTTTATAGGTTGGGTTCGTTCTTGAGATTCTTGAGCGTGCATATAAAAATACACAGACACAGACATAGTTTAAACGTTTTAGCAACTCGAATGATAGGCTTCGTCAACGCCCAGCCAATCCTTGTCCAGTACTTGTCTGGAGTTTCGTTTGTAATTATATTCCCTTACTGAGGCAAGTAACTTTGTAGCAATACAATGTTAGAGTCATATTGTTCATCCATTTAGTAATGAATATAATTCATTGTATTTTTAGCAAACGTTAAAAGTGCAACGTAAACAAATTAAAGATACATACAAGATTGCTGATTCAAGACGGTAATCAAGTTCTACTAATCTCAGAGGGCTAACTTGAATGAAGTTCTGTCCAAAGTTTCTAATTGCCCTAACTCAAACTTCTTTCAGCACAATAAATACTGTAAATAATCTGCAGTGAATTTTTAGTTCTATTGTCAAAAATTTTTTCAAAATAGTTGCGTTAAATTAAATTTATATAATGATGACATTGTAGTAAATAATTTATTGACTTTTCCATTTATTTTTTTCCTCTACATTTATTTAATTTATCAGTTTGTTACAGAAGGTAATTTACAATAATTTTTCGTCACAATGAAAATCTTTTTATACTAAAAAAGGACATTTAATCATACACTATAGAATATAGATTTCAATAAAATTACAGCAATACACTAACCACTGTTTTTTCAGAGTGGTAAAGAAGGAACAGGTCGAAGAAACAATACTTATTTTAGTAAATATATTTCTTAACCATTTCAAAATTGAAAATTAAGTCTTAAAATACAATATATAATGTTAGCCTACTTCACTTTTATTTTTTATATATTAAAAGAAATTAATATGTAAAAAATTATTATTAAATATGTTAAACAAAATAAAAATCTACAGGCTTGATGAAAACTGTGTAACAAAGAATTAAATATTTATATACTTATCTTAAGCGTATCATTAAAGTGCTCTAAACATCAAACAGCTGCCTCTCCCTGTCTGTGACTTCTGAGACTCTTGAATAATTTACTGGGATTTCGATCAAAATTTATAATTATTTGTGATGTATGGTAAATAACATACTTGGTTTGATTTTTGTTGACTCTTCCTTCTCTACTACATCACCTGTTCATATCAAATATGTAGCGATTCTCATCACACTTTCAGACTAACATAAAAAATTATACACAATTTCCAATTTGCAGTCCAAGTACATTCTTAGACATTTTTATATTTAAGGAGCGTTCTTTAGTTATATATTGTATGAGTATAATACAATAAATAAAATAAAAATTGGTTATCTCTTAATATTTAAATTGTTTCATTGTACGTTAAAACCTAGATTCAATTTGTATTTATTAATGTCATCAATTAACTATGAGAGTTAAAAAAAGTTGTCTGAAGATATTCAGATTTGATATTTATACTAGATATAAGGTGAGCCAAAACTGAGTCCTGACCATCAGCTAAACGATGATTTGATCATCCTATCGTATACAAATCTCTTGTTATTTCATGTGCGATGCGACTCCTCTAACACTATCTATATGCAATGACACCGATTAGTATAAAATCGAACACGTAGATCATAAATATTTTAATGTTCAGTTGTGATAAAATCATATTAAATACGGTATCAATACAGTTGAAATAATCCACTTTCATATAAATGAGTAGAACATAACAACGGACAGAGGTTTCATTAACGTTTGGTTCAGTATTTTCCACATTTAACTCATACCTGCGGTCAATAAAAAAAATCTGTACCAGAATCTACTAATTAGTATACGTTTAAGATTTTAATAATTATTGTGCTTTATACACATTATGTTCCCAGGTCGGTCGATTTATATTTATACTAGCTGTTACCCGTGGCTTCGGACACAATCTTTAGAAAAGTCCTTATATTACTTAGTAAAAGCAAATATGCGCGATTAGCCGCGGGTAACAGCTAGTTCGTCAATACATTCGTAGTATTTTATAACGAAAACTCTTGATTTTCAATAAAATACCAATTACAACCAGATACCCAGTTACCCACGGCTTCGCACGCGATTTCCTGCAGAAAAATTGGGACATAGGAGGCATATTTCTTTTGAACGTCTTTATTACCCTTATGAGATAAATAGTCACTGAAAGACACTCGAAGCTAATGAACTATTTAATATTTAAATTTTAAAACAGTCTCAATATGCACTTGTGAAATAACTGGAATTTTTCTCTAATATTCTATGATTTTTGTATACAATTGAACTATATTAGCCCAGCGTGGACAGGAGTCAAAAGTCGAATTCATTTGCACACATACGATGTAATAAATGATGGCGCTCAATGTAATTTTGAAACGAAAATAGGCATATATTAGGTACATATTATTACAGTCTAATGATTATGAGCTCCAGATGTTAAACGAAATTGCGTATGGTTTTTATTTTAGGCTTTGCGCGTGTATCACTTCTGGATCGAATTATTTATACTCATATATCCGATGCCATTATTGAGCTTGCTTTGTTGTCTCGATCGAGAGAATATGTATGCACGGAGTTCTGAGAACCATACTTCTGTTTATAACATTCTTTATATTTGCAGCCAACGTAAGATAGTAATTTTGATATCTGCATTGCTCTTCTGATCAAGCACGAGCATGGTTTATATTAGAAAAATATTGCAGTTAAAGGTGAATTTTTACGTAAGATTTGAATTGTATTATCTGGATAGTAAAGTCTATGCTTAACAGTGATTGTAGAAACAGTTGAAACAAAATTTGCTGATTCTCTAAGCTTACTTTATGCTTTCAAACTATAAATAAATGTAAAGAAATTTAAAATCGTAATTAAATTATATAAAAATATTTGTTTGTCGCATTATATATGTTTACAAAGAACAGCTGATTAAATTTGAACAGGCTCTTAATAACATATGTTTGCTGCAATGCATTTCTTACGGGTGTTTCCGTAACTTTTAGAGACCAGTGGGGCGGAATCCTGAATCGGGAGCGGGATAAAAAGTATTCTATGTCCTTCTCCCAGTCCTTAGCTACCTCCTTACCAATTTTTCAGCCAAATCGGTTCAGCCGTTCTTGAGTTATAAATATTGTAACTAACACGACTTTCTTTTATATATATAGATGTCGTTTATATAACGGACGACAGAATGATACTGTAGGATATAAACACTGAAGGTATTCTACGAGCGAGAAAATAAAAGTGAGGTTTATGTCGGGGCGAAAATATAACCACAACTCTGCTCTAACAAGCACAAGTGCATGTGAATAAACCGCCAGCGTCGTGTCTGTTTTATGTCATAGCAATGCCAATATTGAGGGAACCAATAAAATTTATACAGTAACAATCTAACAACTCGGATGTGGAAATGATTCAATTATTTATTATTTACTTATATCTACATCAGTTTATGAGGCATCACTCCAAACGTTGATATTTAAACGTTTGTACTAGACAGGAAATAATTAACTTCATCTACAATTGAACGTTCTATAATCAAGAGAACTCTTTTATTAATTGTAAAATTATTGAACAAATAATTCAGTAAACAGAGTGCCCGATTACACTTATTTTGTTAGTTTGCATCACATAGCAAATCAAGTTTAAGAGTAATCTTTAATTAACCTTTGGGGACCCGGCCGAACGGTTTTTTCCTCCATATAACTCAATAGTAACATAAGGAAACATTTTCTCAGTCATCTTTAAAGTTACATTGTTATAATTTTTACCATAGTTTCTTCTATGCTTACTTACACACCTTTTAACATGGGCTTTTTTATTAATTTCAATTTGAAGTGGAATTATAAATTTTTTTGTATATTTTCAAATAAAATTCCATTTTTTTACATTTTAAGCTATAACAACTAAAAATATATTGGTCATATTGAAAATTCCCTGTGTATAAATGTGTATTGGGACCTAATAAACAAGTTCTGAAAGTTTCATAAGGATATCTCAAGTAGATCCTGAGAAAATGTTCCTTATATGTAAAAAAATGCAAGTTTCGGTAAATCGGAAAAAAACTATAATAAACTTACATTTGTGATGTTAAGACTTACTTCTAAAACATTCCAGCTTCATATTGCTGCTTATCTTCATACTGGTCTTCTAATTTCTTAGTCTGCAATCTCTTCATCCTCCTAGCTTTCCTTTCATAGTCGGTTAATAGCTTTATCAGCCGCATAAACTCTCGCCGCATCCAAGGCCTTCATCGTTGAGATCATATGACAACCAGGTCTTATCTTCATACAGTCCAAAGCTTGACACTTTGTTACTAGTCCTAGGTTGAATGAGGCTATGGCATCATAAACCCCAAGTTCCCAATGTGTCAATACCTACAAAACTTTTTTTTGGAATACGGCTCCAGATCACGTTGTTTAGGCTCTCGTTTACGTTCTGCGTATTTCCGTGAGTACACTTTTTTTAACAAATTCTCATCTGAGAGATCTCTAAAAATTGGTTTAATTTCTGTCATAATTGCAGATGGTAAGCTATTTCTATGATCATATTTTTCATTTGTAATGAGGGATCTATTATATTTGCACCAGGTTGTCTCTTCTTTTGGACATAGCCCATGCTGAGGCGTCTCATTATTTGATAGTTTATGGAAAAAAATTGCCCATATGGCTTTCTTCATCTCTGTGACAGATGATACATTCTTTCTAATGGCCTGGCCATAATAGGATTGTAAACACATCAATAACTGAGTCTGTTAGTCTATTTTTACCACCAATTGGTTTTCCGTCTGATAATTTTTGTTTTGCCCCAGTTTACTTTTTCAGTTTTCGCAGTCTGGACCCTATCCGCTTTTGAATGTGGCCTACACATTCAAGTTTGGTAATCTCTATACCATTGTATGGGTCTAATCTAACCACTGATCCAAAAGCTGCACTATCTCCATCGCCAAGAAATTTAGTGTAATTGTATATTGTATTTTTCTTTGGAGCGGCCAAAAAGAGTTTGTACTCCTGCGACTTCCATTCCCCCACTGCTTCCACTGTAGTTAGCCTTATAGTTGACGTTGTTGGCTGTTTTTATCTAAGCACAAGCAATGTTTTGACAAAATCGCAACGTCTAACACCTTACCCGTGTCAACAGAAGTGCAAGTGACAACGCCATTGAGTGACTGATGACCTCTCTTCTGCCACGTTCCATCAAATGCTGCGGTCAAATCGCGATTTTCATTTTCCAATTCTGCACTGTTTTCCTCTACAGCTTCTGCTACGGCTAACTTCATGCTTTTTTTCAGCTATTTCTTTCACTGCAGTTTTTAGTATTTTTATAGTTTTACTATTTTTTACTGAAGGATTGGGTAAGTTCATGCCCCACATAGCATACGCGCAGATGCAGGGCCCTTTACCAATAGAGCGTAGGCCATAGGCTAACCTCAAGTTTATTTCAAATGCCTGCTCTTGTTCCCCAGCAAAATCAACAGTACACTTATTTGAATTATAAAAAAAGCTTCGTACTCACATCTGTTACACATAAGTGACATTTTAGAAGCGAGGCCAAATTGTCTACCAACTTTCCGTATACTCATAGATCCTTGAGTACAATGTTTACACAGTGTAATTTTCCCAATAATGCTGAAGATAGCAATGATAGATCTACTACTTCATTTTCCATAATCAGAACTGTCTTCAAATATAGTAAAATCAGAGTCTGACAGTTTTCTTTTTTGATGCACTAATCTTAGGACTAGGCCTAGAACTACAACTTGGGGTTTCACTTACTTTTTGCTTTTTATCATTCTGAACATCATTACTGTCACTAGCTGAATCAACTGCCTTTCGTTTACCAACAGGCCCTCTCTTTTTAAATACTTTATTAGAAAACCTCGGCATTTTCAATACAAACACTATTTACTAATCACAATTTCACTTCACAAAACTCAAGCAAACATAACCAACAACACTAAACAGTAACATAAACAAAACACAAGTCACAATAAAATGCATTTTAGCAGAATGCAGCATCTGTAAAAGCTGCCACAGCCATTACAATAATAAGCTTCAGATCACAATAGGTGTACTATAACAAAGACAATAAGTTTACAATAACAAACTTCAAGCAGTAGCCTGCGAGTCAAAGGAAAATATACTAAAAGTCGCTTGTCGAGAATTTTTTAAAAAAATTGTCGTAAATAAACTAATAGAGGTATCATATAACATGTATATATTTTTGAAATCAGAATTAACTGAAGATTAATAAAATAATATTATTAAAAAAACCGATTTTTTGATATTTTTTTTTGGACACTGTCCCCTTAAAGATTATAATTATTTGCTCCTTTGTCATAGATAAGCTAGGGGTATTATACAAATTATATGTATAAAATAATTGTGATTAATTTCAACAGTGTTGGAAAAAGTTAAAGGTATTAATTTTATAGACCAACAACTTAAGCAGAATTTAAAATTTAAAATTCATATGTACATTAGTTATAACCAAAGTTCAACATGAAAGATGCCACAACCGAGTCATCGTGATTGGACTTCAAAAATTATGTAAAATCTTCTTAAAATAATGAAACCAATTGATATTTTTAATATTTTCCTCTTTTTACTAAAAATACTACAGCTCCAATGGCCGAGTAATCCTCTGTTTAATTTTAGCTTAACACACGTAATAGTTTTCAAATATGGGTGGTATATTGGAATTAAGATATGTTTTCATGGATTTTATGTAGTACTCTTTTCTGAGTAATTCGTTAGATTGTTTACATTTTACATGGTGAACATTATTCTTTAAGATTTTACACCTGATTAAGGAAGAAGACACCAGTTCTCGAAAGGTAGCGTTTATGTTGGTGTAACAAATAACGATGGCAACGTTTCTAATGCGGCTGTCCCTCTAATCGTCCCACGTCAGTAATTTTAAAGAATATAATTATAAATATAAAGTCCCATAAGCTGCCATTTTGTACTGGTTTAGGATAGAAAGCTCTAGTTTCCACTGTTCTTACTATTTTATCAAGATCTTTCAAATGAGTTGTTACATAATGGGTCCTTTTACATTAAAAAATTTTGAGCCAGCTATCCAAAATCCTATTTTAGGGAAATAAGAAAAGATGTATCAGTGACTAAGAAATTTACTTCTATTTAATAGTAAGGTGTCCTGAGTTCCATTTCTCCATCTTTATCCATCAAAAACTAAACAGAGTGTATCTATAATTTTAACTTACAGAGTATATAAAAAAACTTTGAAACCTTTTAAAAAACTTTTGCCATTATTGGAGCTTAGTTTTAAACACTCTTCAGTGTTGTAACGGAAAATAAAAAATTATACAATTTATACTTTATCTACTCTCAACTCCAAAAGTGTAATAAAAAATGTAATAATATTGATTTAAAAAAATGTTACATATGTTTTCATGTTAATACATATTGTATAGAAATTTCAGAAAGAAGCAATTGAAATCTATAAATATTATGGATATATTGAATCGAATAAATAAATCTTCTAAAATTATGCGCAATATAACGATTTCTGTCACATATATTTTAAACATATCTGACTAAATAATCAGGAATTGACAGCTCACCAGAGTCTTCTTACACAAAATGGGTCCACAGTTTGGCAAAAGTGTTTTTGCATTTTTCTCAGACATAATCTGTGCTAGAAATTTCATACGAAAACTAATAAAGGAATATAACGTTACAGATTCTAACTTAAACTAAAATAATAAGTTAATAAAAAGAAATGTAGTTACTTCTACAGCTAAATTTATTCTAAATACATAGATTGATTACAGTAACTTGCCCCTGAAAATTTGTAAATTACTAACGTGGACTTTGATCCATACATCTACAGATACTGTGATCTAAAATTATTAGGATAAAATTGCAAAAAATAAAAAAATCAGTATAATATTACATACAGAATATACACTAAACCGAACGTTTCACAGGAAAATAAGCGTAAGTATTGGAATAATATTAATGGGTAAATAAAGAAACAAAGTTCGTAATACATTTTAGTTAATTTACTGATAATGTCATGGATTTAAATATAATTTAAATATATTTAAGTATAGTGAGAAAATGGACGCACAATGGAACACAAACATTTTCAATTTAGTAAGTGAAGTAGGCGCTAGACCACAGTGCTTGATAAGTTTTGTTCTCAACAATTCTCTCTGTTGTTCTTGTTTTTCTCTGAGACAGAGCTTGGTACAAGAGCAGTACAGAAAGTTTAAACATTGCCCTACATCTGCACTACTTGGAGCACTTCAGAACTTGGTACAAGACGCTGTTTAGCTTTAGATACAAACTCGGTTCATTCCCACTAAGTGTATTCTTTCTTCAAAGTAAAAATTTTACAACTTATAAAGAACTAGCTGTTTCCCGCGGCTTCGCACGCGTCTCTTAAGCTTTGCCCGTATATTTCTTTGCCTTCAAATAGTGTTTGGCTATTTAATATACGTAACTGTGTCGTAATTGCAGTTTATAATGTGCAGGCGCTTTGATAACTTTTATATCTTGCAGTACAGCCTGGTGGTGAGTTACATCAATGGGCATTGCATATAAACCTTCTACATAGAAAAATACAAATAAATACAAATTTTCATAGTGATCGGTCCAATAGTTTCTGAGTCTACAAAGGACAAACACACAAACATTCATTTTTATATATTATTATTTATCATTGGTGCAATCTGAAAATTAGGCAATGACGTCTTCTATTCAACCTGCATTACACTACTGATCAAGCACTTTACAATAAAAATTTTCTAAATTTTAAACGTAAACAAATGTTTCTGCCTCTTTGATGAACTTCAGCTGAAAGTATTAACAGCTGTGAAGTATCAGTTCGCTTTGTATTATGTGTCGTAGCGCAGTCTGTCGGATCCAATATAAAACACTCTAACATCAACAACGATTTATAATTAATAAATTAATTAAATAAACTATTTAAATTGGACCAAATTTACTCTAGTATGTATGCCTATGTTACTTCCAGGAACGTGTAGAATCACTGTACAAAATTTCACGATGTTTCGTGCATTGGTTTCAGAGTTATAACGGAACATACAAACAAACATTCGCATTTATATATATATATATATATATATATATATAGATTTTAATAATACGAGGTGTGTCCAAAAAGTATCCGACCTTGACGTCTGGCATGAACTGACGTTGCTCGGAGGCAACGGCAATCTGGTTCACTTCAAAGTACTCCCCTCCACGTACGACAGTTGTGAAATAACTTTCTTTAATAGTATGTTGCATTATACATTTGAAATATTTAAAAAAATACTTAAATATTACAAATGTATTCAATAAAGAATGTTAATACATAAGACGGTGGAAGTACGCTCACCACGAGTTGGATGATACCTGAGGCCGCAAGCAAAATTTCAAATTCTTAGCTCATTTTATTCTCGAGATGTTTTGCGGACATGACTGACGTAGGTACCGAGTTATACAAAATGCCTTTTTAGATCTCCCGGCTCACAAAAGAAAGATACCAGCTAAAGTGTTCAATCACCCTCAGCCTATTCCATGGTTGCACATACCATCTATATTGGAATGAGTTTCACTCCAAAGTTGAATTCTGCAGGAGAAATCTTACTCGAGATACCTAGCCACAGCCATAGAAGTTTTTATATAATGCAAGTTGCAGTGAGTTAGGGAATGGTCTACTATGACTCGGTAACTTGGCGCTTATCGCATTCTGTCCTCCTAAGCACCTTATCTAATAAGTCTACTTGAATTGTTACCCTACATGCAACCCTATGTAACATATTACAATTTAATTTTTGTTCTGACATTTTCTAGTTTAAACTTATTTTACCTTTGTACTAATACAAAAGTGTTCACTAACGCTAACTCAAATCCCATAGAGAGACATATACTATCAACGAACTCATTATTATCTTTATAGAAATGAAGTTTATAAGTTGGTAGGCTACGTACGATAGAAATAGGTAATTATTGTATACAGTAACTCCAAAACTTTTTTCCAGTGTCATTAAATTCAATTCAGATGCAAATCAAGTATTGTTATCACTCTGAGCTGTATAAGCAAATAAACATAAATATTTAGCGAGGTCATTTCAAATGTAGAAACTACGGCAGTTTCTCAGCGAGAGAAACGTCACGTAGGAAAGGTACCGTCACCGGACGTGTCTGTCTCTCGGGGCACGTCATCATCCAATAGTCACGTTCATTCATGTCAGATGACTTTATATGTCTTCTGTACATCTCTCACCTGGAATATTATTATATGTAATGCACTTATAAACCTGTACATTAACGTAAAGTAAAGGATAATGTCAAGAAACATGTTCTGGCAGTTGGTGTTTTAATACTATAATTATTAAAAATATTCTTAATCAAGAGATAAATTATTTTTTGAACATCCGATCTCTCTCGCCATGAGAGCCAGAAGCGTGGAAGATCCGCGGTTGCGCAGTGGTCGATCGCGATTCTTTCCTTTTACAATATTTGGTGCAGTCGAGTTCAAGTACCAGCTTGCTTTGCGCTGAGCTGCAGTCGCCATAAACGTGGAACCTTCATTGAATCTCTCGCCAATGTAAATTGATTGATGAGTTTTATTCGTTTCCTGCAAGCAAAAGGATATAGTGCAGCAAAAATCTATCGGAGAATATACCGTGTTTAACGAATAAACTTCATGAGTGATGGCGTTGTGCGTGAATCGTGTCAAAAGTTTAAAGATGGCCGAACATCAAATTCAAGGATAAATTCAATGATTGTTGGTTTTGTACCCTAAATGTTCAGTAAAAATAGAGTAAAGAGAAGATATTGATATTTCTGGAAATTCCTAAAACGAAGCATTTATTGTGAATCTAGCACTTTGTCAATTTTTTCAATAATGCTGTCTATTGCGACAGATTTGCGTCCTTCATTTCCTTGTTAGTGCTTGAGTGAGTTCTCCCAATTTTATACCTTTTACACGATTCACATACAAAACTATCACCATCTCCATAAACACGGCGTATTCTCCGATGGATTTCTGCTGCACTATATCCTTCTGCTTGCAGGAAACAAATAATACTTCTCAATTCTCAATTGGTGGAAAAGTAATTTGAAGCGGACATGTTTATGGGACTGCAGCTCATCGCAAAACTAAACTAACTACTTGAACACGCCAAAGATAAATTTTGTAGCGGAGGACACCACAGACCTGTCATGTGTCTGGTTGCCATAGTGTGGGATCAGATGTTGAAAAAGGGCGGCATCGTAATATGAGAATATTGTACTTTAGAAAGATGTTTTGTAAAATTCCTTGACTCAGAAATATCTCTTAAATTTTTTTTATCTACACTTTTTAATTAATTGAATGCAATTATTTGACAGGGCGTTTAGAGAAGCCTTTCCCACCAATTAACGATGAAATCCGATTTCTGTCTGCCTGTACGCACGATGGGTGTCGGACGAGTTAACATTATGAGTTAAATGCGGTGTGTAACTCTGCATGTACATCGATATTGAATATGGTAAATTCGGTCCATTGGAAATGACAATTTCTTTTTGTCAAGTAAGTGACCCTGGTTACATTGGTCTTATCAATAACCATGGCATTAACGAGAAAATAAACGGTTTAGTAATCAAGGTATAATAATTGTGAAGACGACATTTTTCAATAGCTGATCAACACTATACTATGAAGTTACTTCGTTAAGTTTGTTGGTTTGTACTGAGCTTGAACACTGTAGTTCAAGGGGAGTCGGGACCTCCATTTAAGCCCATGTTAAATTCTCAAACTTTAAGGAACATTTACCAAACAACTATAAATGATAGCACTTAGAACTTATTTTTCTTGATAAAGCACAACAATATACATATTTTAACACAAGATAAAAAAATATATTTGTTGGATTTTTGGCAATTTTTAAAAAAAAAATACTCTAAAAATTACCAGTAATTTTTATAAATTAGTCACAATAAAAAATTTTCTGATTGAATTTTTTTTTTAAACCATGTGTTAAAAAATGTGTAGATTAATGCCCTCTACAAGATAAATAAAAAATTATTGATCTATCATTTATAGTTTTGGAGATAATGTTCCTTATTTACCAAAAACATTCATTTTCGGAAAAAGCCATTTATTTGGAACATCCATTAGCTTAGCAACTAAACTTACTTTATAAATGCATTCCTGCACCATATGAGGGATTGTCTGCTTCCTCTGCTTCATAGTCGTCTTCTAGCCTCTTTTTTGCTAGTGTAGTCTGTCTTCGACACTTTTTTTCTATTTCATCGACGGCTTTATTCGCTTTTTTGATGCGTAGCATGTCCATGTCTTGAAGCACATACACACAGTTTACCCCAGGTACAATCCCTAATTTAGCAAACACTTCGCATCTGACTATATTGCCTTTGTTGAAGACAGCAATAGCATCATATACCCCTAATTCTATAGTTGATAGCATGACAAAAGTTCGCTTGGGAATACGAGCCCAAATCATGTTATTGAGCGATTCACTTTGGTTCTGTTCAAGCAGGTTTTGAAGAATTTGCAAATTTACAATGTCATTAGTGCCACAGTTACCTTTGTACTTATTGTAATCTGCAAGACAAGAACTAATTTTCTTACTAGACAAACTCTCCTTTGAGGCTCTGGAGGAATTGGGCTTGGTGCACTAGTCCTAGGTTCTGGGCTTTGTGTACTAGGCCTAGATTCTAGGCTTCTCACACAGTCACTATCTACAAACACCACTTTAGGCTTCCCTACTTGCTTACGTTTTTTAAAGACTTTGTTACAAAATCTAGGCATTGCAATACCTTTGAAATAAAACTTCTAACACACAGAAAACACCAGGAACTTCAGAAAATAAACTGTGACATTTGAAATGTTATTCTTGGTTATAAACAGAAGAAAACAATAACAAACAAGGTAATGAAAGAAAAAACAGGTGACAAACAACTGTACCAATAGCAAAAAACGTAATAGTAATACAGCTCTCTTTTGCACAAAGAGTTATAGTACAATATAAAATACTGTCTCCTCAATGCTGAAACTCTCACCAAAAATTTGAAGTACAGCCTTTAGAAAAAAAATTTTTATTCAAGAACTACTTGACCGATTTTCATGAAATTGGTCTTCAATTAACCGCTATGAAAAGCAGAATAATATTCAATAAAAACACAAAAAAGTAATTTTTGACCCATTTGACCTCCCGACTCCCCTCAACCAACAATGTCTTCATAAAAAGTTGAACGTTGAAGGAGCTTTTTACTGTTGACTGGCATTACTGATGAAAAATGGATGGATGAAGTATGAATATCATGGTATTCGGAAGTTTATATGAATTTAATTTTTTCTCTTTAAGTTTCAATTTACTCCTGGAAATAGGAGGGGCGACCGGTTTAACTAACTCCTCACAACCCCTGGAGTATCACTGTTCGTCTCATTCTACATGATACTTATATGGCCGAGTCAAGCCATAATAAATCTTGCAACATGCCAAAGTAGTTTTATTCCCTTAGAACTTTCAATCGACTCTCCAACGATTAATTATTAGTTCTTTTCCTCTTGTGCGTACCTTGTGATGAGGTTGATTTTGATCAAAACGAAGGTATCAGGATTTCCAAGGGATAATAGTTCACCCATGGATTTGAATCCGTATCGTTCTACATTTTTCCAGTTATAATCCAACAATAGTACGTGTTTAATCCATCACTTCTCAAATAGGTAGTATGTAGATAAGCTGACAACTGTCAAGGATTGTGAGCTCAAGCAAACTGATTACAAACGATGTGAATAATAAACCTGAAATCCGAAACTGTCGTACACTGGAGTCTACGTCTGACAAGATACTATAAAGTTCGGTGTCGAAAAAGTTAAAAATAAACTCTTTGAATCACCCTGTCACACCATGTAGGGTGTACACGGGTAGGTACTACGTGTAGTATCATATGTGTAAAAATCTTACTTGCTCCAGTTACTTCTGAATCTATCGCATCTAAGATATCGTAGTGCACCTGATGAGGCAATGCGATCCCCAACTTCATCTGGATGGCTGGTAGAAAACTACGCAACTCTCTTTCATAGTCTAGGGTTCTCTAATGTTGAAAAAAGAGCTTGTTTTTAAGGATCGAAACACTATTTTGAGTAGCGGGAATAAAAATACAGAATTGCATGTAGTTGGGTTGGAAGTTCTCGTTATTGATTAATATAGTTTATTTAATATTCGGCAATCTTTCTTACTCATATTTATTAAAATCTTACTGTATTAAAGTGGTTTAGTTATTATGTTTCTACATTATTCTGATTTTGCAGAACCAGAATATTATAACAACTATTTAATGGCTGTTATGTTTGTGTTGACACGTATTAACACCGTAGAGTAAAAAGAAATTACCAATATTTTAGCACGTGAGAGGTTGAATTTAAGGCAATCTTTCAGTTTTTGGTATTTTATAATAATATTGTCACATAATTTTAACAACTTCGGGACCTGTCACATTTTCTCATGATTTAGCTCCAGGATTGATGCAGGACTATAGTGACTACATATACACAATTATATTTACCGTTGTCAATTCTATTTTTATATTAATGGTAACTAGTCAAATAAATCGTTGTCTATTAAAAACTAAACAGTAGTCAAAGTTAAAATTACCACAATACACAACGCACACAAAAAATACAAATACATACAACAACAAATACATACGCACGAATAGACTTAAATAGCTCAAAAAAGGTTCAAATAGTTGTTTTCTTCTAATTCATACCAAAAATAAGAACGGACACGGTTTACACTTTGCTGTAGATAAAAAAGCCTTAAAAAAGCTAGAGCAAAGTAGAAAAATACTCCATGCAGAATTATATGTAACTGGTTTGGAAATCCTCCTTAAATTGGTTTTTGTGTACACTAAGCTACGTTTTATTAATTACCAGTATTTATTAAAAGCAAATTTTATTAAAGTTTTGAAAAAATTATACAATTATTTTGATATTCCTTCGTCACCCTTTGAAAAATACTGTCAGTATTTACTTCATGATGCAATGCCAGGATGAGTCAATGACTGACATAATATTGACAAAAATAAAGTAATAAAATACTTTGGTACGTGACCGGGTACTCAACTGTAACTCAGAATGCAAAGAGTTTCCTCGTTCCTTTGACATGTTCTGTGACTGTGTTCGGGTAATTCTCCTGTCACATAAAGTCCCTCACGCTGCTCAAGAGATCTGTCTCTTCTCTTAAATTTGTGTGAAAGAAACGTTTTATAAATTATGAGTTTTCTTTACTTTGAGAGGTTGTGAATCAGCCAAATAATCCATTCCTGGGCTCAAATTGTTGTGCAATTAATACTTTTCTAACATCAATTGCATTAGATTACCACTTCCGCATTGAAGTATTAAGAAGTACCTAATGACTAGTATTAATTAAAAACATGTAAGATACTCAAATCGTTCTAGAAAAATCAATACTTGAAAGAAATATACTACTGGGAGGTATTTTGTATCCTATCACATTAAATTTTATAGTCCTCCTCCGTAGACTAACGGTTATAGTCTCGGCTCTCTAAATGAGGGATCAAGGGTTCAAAATCCTGGGGAGAGCCAATAATGTATAGACACGAAACAGTCTGTTTACTTTGAAAATAAACCAGTGTACATCGAAGCCTAAATAGTTGAATATGAGGCTTAAAAGAGAAAATAAATACAAAAAAAACTTGTATAGCTGTTGATGACATCACTACTTGGTTATGTAATGAGTTAATGTTTTAATGATTCATAACTTTTCAATAAGACCTCTTTCTGCAGAAACCACTTTTTTCAATAGCTCAGATTTTAAATGAAGTAAAACAGTTTTTTTAGGTAAACTATCCGTCGCCACTGAATAAAATAAAATAATAGAATACAACACTGAAGCTGGTGGAAACCACACAATGGCAATAGGTAAGGTCGAAATTATAAAAGCACTAGGGGTATACAACCCATCCACGTAGCAAGTTCGCAACAATAGACTTGTGTGGTCCATTTAGGTAATTAACTAGTGCAGTTTCAACAAGAAAACAAATTGAACTAGTTTCCAAGTGACTAGTTCTAGTTTGTGGAGGATGTGCCAATTGCACCTGTCTTTGGCACAGTGAGAACTAACAAAGAGCCGTTGTTTCAGTAACTCTCGCCAACTATTGATTCAAACAACGGGAACACAATCGTCACTGTTTGTACCGGTAACGGTACCTCGAATGCCGGAAACGTTTATTTCCATTGTATTATATAAAAATTAGCATATATACTAATAAGAATAAGGAACTATATTCACTACACCATAACAAGTTTAATATCAGCTTTAAATATAATTCACTAAAACATGCATTAACGCATGAACCATGCTGACTTTCAGAATTAAAATAATTTATCTTTAGTACTTTTGGCATTGAGTAAGCGAAGCCTATCACTCTAGAGGGTGGACATATTTCATTTCTGTACCTCTGTTGGTCTAACTGTCTGTATATCCACACAATATTTGGAAAAAGTCCTACAGACTTAAAAATCTGCATGATGGTTCATGACACTATTTTGGATTTGTCTGAGCGTTAGCGAAAACCTTTACATTAGTCTTATGAGTAATCGTACTGGCAAAGAGAAAACAACGTGATAAATAAATTTGTAAAAAAGCTGAGTAAGATTATATGCCATTTTACCACGTGGCACAACCCTAACTAATACATAGTAGTTTGCTGCCTTGTAGGGTAAAAATTATTATTTAACTATTCCAAAAAAATCAATAGATCAACTGATGTGTATTGTGTGGCAGAATATCTAGAAAACTTTTAATATTTAAACTTTAAACATTGACTTCATCAAACTTCATCTCTACATAGACAAGAATTATTTCTATGATGGTGCATGTCCAATCATGGAATTTGTTCAGAAGACTGAAACAATTTCTCTTTTGTCTACCAGGAGTATGTAAAAATGTATTTTCTGCATGATCACTTGTCTGTCCGCAAGACATCTCGAGAATGGATTGAGGTATAAATTTGAAACCTAGCAAGCGAGCTCAGAGAAGCCTGTTATGCGACACGTGCTCTTTAATATTCCCACATTGTGTTTAAATTAGGAAACTTGCAAACAATATTTTTATTTTATCAGTTTTTCCTGGTTCTGGTTACTTGGAATTACTGAATATTGGGATTTAACGCGCTCACTGTGTAAACTAACAGTCATATTTTGTGTGTATTGAAGAATATTTTAGTAACAGCACCGACAAAAATATGCATTCATAATCACATTGGCAGTCACATTCCATTGTTCTAACCACATATGTAATTAATATAAAAGCTTAATTGTAACTTATTCTAAGATGTATTATTCTATATTAACTAAAATAATTTATATTAATGAAATAAACAATACTTAATAAACCAGGGCACACGCACAAACATGGAAATCATATTGTACGTTATCATTCGTTGACAGTTCACTTCTAGTTATTTCAATTATTTCTCTTATATTGCCATTATTCATACATTTCTACATTTTCCAGGATTTTTGGAGCAATTCTATCGCTATTACTTCCTCTTTTTTAAAGCCACTGTATATAATACTTACGAGTAAATGTATGAGAGGTTATTGTAAGCATTTATTTTGTATTCAAAATCAAAGTAATAGTAGATGAAATTTCTGGGAAGATTCGGAAATAAGCAATTGTAAAACCTATGACAGGCACAGTGTACATACAGTTAAAGTTAAAAAATTTCCAATATATATATATATACATATATATATATATATATGTGTGTGTGTGTGTGTGTGTGTGTGTGTGTGTGTGTGTGTGTGTGTGTGTGTGTGTGTGTGTGTGTGTGTGTGTGTGTGTATAATTTTAATTATTAAATGAGGCAAACATTATTAACACATATTATATAGTTCAGGATACAATAGAATACGGAGGAACTAAATATTAATACAACAGGAGGTTTTGATATTTTATGTTAAATGTAGATATTTACTTATAATTTTTGTATTGGAAATAAACGAAAGGTTATACTAAATGCCATTATGAGGGCGAGGGTCATAAATCAAGTGACGACCCCTTGACAGGTCATAAATCAGGTATGGCCAGTATGTGTGACGATACGTCTTATGATGTAACACTCGTGAATCGGGTCATTGATGCCGATAAGTTTTTACTTAGTATTATTTTTAGTATTATTTATCTAATCATTTATTTGAATTAAAAAATAATCCATAGAAATAATGTCTGTTTTTTAATTTACCTACTAAAGTGCGCGAAAAATGGATTTTCAAATCTTATTAAAGACAAAAATAATAGCTTCGAACTACGATTTTTCTACTAAAATTTAGTCATTTTTAACGGCTATGATCTATCCAATAATATAGCTATTATAGCTCTACGCATTCTGTACCAACTTTGTTTGTCGTTGTATGGTTAGTAGAGTTTTAGGACTCTTTCATCTTCTGTTTTAAGGAAACATAAAAAAAATCCTAATGTATTCTGTAGACATGTTCACACATGTAAAAATCCTTTCATGTTCATTACAAGTGATAATTTAGAGAGATAGATGTTCATTTCACATAATATTATAGCGTTTTACCTAATTGAGTTATAATCAATAAAAATTGTACACTGTATAGCCTAATTTAAAACACGGTTGTTATTTACATTAACACGCAGTTAGGTGATGCTGAGATTCGACAACACCTCTTTGGTTCAACACCGACAACAGTGAAAGCGGAAATCTCCACACGAATTGAATCAAGTCCAGAACTTTAAATGAGTTTGCTGTTTGCTTCTTAAGTGATGATGAAACGTGATGCTCTTTGATTATAACTTTCATTAAGTGGTGAATCGAGTAAGATGCAAACAACTTAAAATTACAATTAATATAAAAAATTGAAAATTTAACCTAGCCTGCGTACTTTCCGTTGTGAAAAACTTTGATGGAAAATTTACAATAACTTGAAAACTCTTGGAACCACATTGTATTATTAACTTATAAATAACGTGTAAAGGAATTTCAGCATATATAAAGGGTATATTCCAATCTTAGAAGCGTATTGTTATATTTTATAACATACATCGATAGCTAACACTGAAATCGTTTTACCCTTAAAATCGTCGATAAAATCCTTAAAATAAAGAAAAAAATAAATAATGTGCTCGAGGATCTGCAAAGTTTTATATAGTCTGAATAAACATTGCAACCCTTACCGTTATATACGTATAAAATTATAGACGATTATTCTGTCTTATTATTTTTTTAGTTACGCGGTAGTTGCATAATGTCTAGGGCCAAATACAATAAGCGATCTATACATCGTAGATTACCTAACGTACACATAAGCGGGCGGTGTAACGACAAACTTTTGCCGACGTTGGGATTGCCATGTGACATTTTGCAAGGCCATCAGCGTGGCTCGATTGCAGAATCCAAGATTGAAATGTACCACAAGTTAAACTACCACCAAAATATTGATGCTTACTACCATTAAATCATACATTTATTCAAACAGTAACTTCTAAGTAACTCTGATAACGTGGAAAGCCAAAAAAGGTGTAGATAGAGAGAGTTTATAATTACTGCAAATTAAAGTTTAGTTACGATTATATTTAAATGTAAAACTATGTTCCAAGGCATTAGTTAAACTGTGTCTCTAATATTCTCTGCTTTCATTAAGATGATGAAATATTCCAATTTGAGTTCGAAAAAGTTTCCCAAGAACTTCGGAATGTCTAATATTGGAACATATAACATTGGAATCAAAATCATAAATTCTTTGAGCTTCCAATCAACTGTTCATTTATTTAATGTCTTTTTCCGCATCATTTTAACACGAACAAATATTTGAATAAAATTGAATACGTTGTTTCTTTGCGGTGATACATTTTGTAGCGGTCATTATTATGTATATAAAATATTTTATGTATAAAAAAGCTTTTAAACTGTTTAAGAATAAAATGTTTTCCCATGCAAAAATATTATACCTTTTTTTGAGTGTCGACCTTCTTTCTTACAGGCAGTGTTAATGTCATTAGCGCAAATAGTGTAGACTGATAGTGCATACGGTCATGTCTAACTCGTAATCCTTATACTTAACGGCGAAATGATAGTTCACATAAATATACGAGGACACCGTTATATTATAAAAGGACATGACTTATTGGTATGTATGAGCTGCTGTATGTATGAGAGAGGAGGTAATAAATCGAAAGTTTACTAAAATTAATTAAAGAAAACCGAATATTATATTACAAGATAGGAGTAAAATAAATGTTTACATCTGCCGGCAGATAAAAGGTTGTAACATATTGTGGCAGTCTACTTAACCTTGTATAACTTAAGATTTATGCAAAACTGAGCGTTTTGGGATTAAATCTTTCTTGGGATATTTTGTCACATGATACATTCATATTTTTGTTCATTAAGTTGAGTCTCGTGGTGTTCTGTAAATTTTACAGTGTTCACACAATATTTTACTCTTATCGTTACACACTGAGTTACCTGAGGATTATGTTGGGTCATATACAATTATATGCAGTTTGTGTACTGATTTAAAAATATGCAATTCTCTCTGCAATCATAATTTATCAGTAAACCAGTCACTAATGTAAAGCAAAATCCCATTTAGTGACACGGGCCATCATCGACCTCAGTGTACGTGGTCAACACAACATTATTAGTGTTTGTATAACAATTTCGAATCTTTAAATTTCGAATCTTTAGGTTAGGTTAGCTGTCATCAATCATGCGGACAGAAAAGTTGACAAACGAACACAAATACTTTTCTTCTAGCCCTTAGAGTGATACGCTTTGCTAAAGCTCAAACAATTCTATATACTATTTAGAATTAGTACTATTTGGTGATTAAAACGTATACATTAAAATAAACTGTGTTTTTTTAGTGTAAAAGTGAGTTGGATATGACGTAGTCTGTAGATGGCAGACCAGTCGGATAGATTAATAAAAGCCAGCAAAAACCACTGTTCTACCAGGATTGAACATAAAACTTTATCACGTATAAAACATGACAATGTCCTATTGATCAATATTTTTATTTTAACCCGGTTGCTCTACCATGCTTAGAGAAATGGAGCTGAACTCAACATTTCCATAGTGTTACATAAATATTTCTCTAAATCATCCTCCTTATTTAAATTAAAATTGCCTTTTCACTTAATAGAGGAACTACCAACCGATTTTTAACGTATAAATTAAGATGGGCAAACTTAATAAAGTTTAAAAAACTAAATAAATAGTTTCCACATCACATTAGTCTTATATGTTTACAAATACTAATTTCAAAGACTATTATTATTATTCCAAAAACTATTATTACTACTATTATTATACCTTCTAAAAACTTTTCCTTCTTGATTTTAGCGTTCGTTCTTTTAAGATAACCGATATCGATTAGATGGGTTGTAAAAATTACTGTTATATTATTGGTTCATTTGACGCAGTCACAGGAACAGTAATAAAAATAGGTAAATAAATACTAAGAATTAATTATCATAATCCCATAAGTCCCTTAAATAAATATGTATTACTTTAATATTTAGATATTAGTGATCATTGCAATGTATGAAATGTAAAAATATTGCAAAAATATGTATAAAATAATAGAATTATAAAATTGTTTGTTTTTAAGAAATGAATGTCTTATATTATTATAAAATATAAAATAACGATTTAATATTTTTTTAAATAAAAGTAACCGCACTTTTTCAAGATACATATCACAGCCTGTTATAAGAAGTAGTTAATTCCGTCGGTCAGGCCTCCGACTATCCTTATAGATATTTTGGTTATATTTTACTTATTATTTATCATAAAATTATTATTTCTTTATATTTTATCTCCAAAAACCTTGTGACCAAGTTATGAATATTCAGGGGGTATATAATATGCCCGGATTATTTTCAAACAGTTAAAAAAATAATTCTCTGCCATTGAAATATATATTAAAGAGGTATTTAAATATTACTATTGATAAACATTAACATTAATAGTATTATTTTATACTATTTATGAGCTATTCATTCAAAACATCAGTTTATTGTAGTACTAATTGCATCACCAACAGTCAAATAAAGTGTCTGAAAGATTTATTCAATCACAAAAAAATATACATGTGCTCAGAAAAGATTGTTCAACCAACTATTTATTATATTTGATTATAGTGTAACTAAGGCAATCAGAACCAGTATACTGATACGTTCGGCCTAAAAGACGGTAAGGCACGTCCTTTATTGTAAATTTGGGAATAAATTAAATTAATCTTATTTCTTATCCTAAATATCTCCCGCAATTCCTCGAGTTGTAAACGTGGTATTGTTCGCAAGCGATATTAGTCCGGGATAGATAGTCAATTTCAACTAATCGATATCATTTTTTGTACTTGTGTTTTCACCCGAATCCGGTCAGATAAAAATTTGGAAAAGCTTATGTATGAATTAAATGTATAAATTAGCTCCAAGTGGAATAGAAGGATATTTTGCACAAACTAAATATACATACATTTTAACACATTGTAGTGTCAAACAAATTGCACTGTTATAATTTATTTTATTTGATAACAAGTAACATTTAATTTTAAGAAAAAAAATATCATTAGCAGACATTGTTAAAGACGGTGTTGAATGATTTAAATAAATGTCTCATTATTTTAACCAACGTTCATCATTATTCCGATCTACCCCCGTGTCCACTCCAACTAATATACCGTTGTAGGTATGACAACGAGCCTTAATTAAATACCTACATTGGAATTAAAACTTTCCAATTAGAATGATAATTATGTATGCTCCAATGCGTATATATTTCTACAATACCGTATATATAAACCAATTTACTCAGTCTGGAGTACCGACCTAAGAGAAATTGGAATGAAATATCAACTTTGGAATTCAGACGTTCGAATTAAAATTAAAATCATAAATGCCACAATTCTGATTCTTTCCGCAATAAGCAGCATGCTGGATTAACAAACTAATGTACTCAGAGTAAAGTAACGACCTGTGAAATTGGAATTCAATACCAAGATTGGAATTCGTAGTGTCCAATAAAAATTCAAGAGTGGAACCGTTGATCCTTTATTGACCAGCCGATGCTGAACTGGTATCAGTAGTCGGCTTTATTAAATACCATAAACCGTTATATTTATCTCTTTTAATGTCGTTCTAAGGTTAACACATTGGATGATTTTTGTTTACGAGTTTCACTGAAGTAAATCGCAATAAAAATAACTAAAACGCCCAATTTTATGGATTTGGTACAATGTGTTCCTTTGATTTTTGCTTCATCTGTATGTTGAATAATAATACTGTTTTGAGAATTTTAAGGTGGGAGATAATAACATTTTAATAGATTAAGCAGGGGTTGACCAAAGGCGGTGTTAATGTTGATCGTCTTGTTTGCTTGTTTGTGGAGGACGTTGGGCAGAGGGGCCTGGATGGGAACATGGATAAATCATTTGAAAGTCCACCAGTGGATACAACACGCATCGCGAGAGTCTGTGTTTCAGCCATGGAAGGGCATTCAAAGTCTATAGATCAGTTCGTTATGAATATATGCGGACATAATATTGAAACGAAAAGTTTTCGAATCCTTCAAGTGATAGGCTTCGCTGACACGTAGTAAGTATTAGTCAGTATAATTAAGTAAAAAAGTACAGACCTATACCTTCAGGATAGTAATACTATCAAGCAGCTTGAAGTTTACTAATACTATGCAAATTACCATGCGTCTGTTCGTTTCTATAGTCGTTCCAGAGTAACTGTTCATAACGCTAATATTAGTGTTAAGAGCATAAATTGTTCATCATGAATCATAAAATTATACTATTTCAAATTAAAAATAAGAAAAATGGAGTTAATATTTAAGGAACTGTAGTAAAAAAGCTAAAATATTGGCCAGTCATTTAAAAAATATCCTTTTAAAAGGGATTCGACATTAATAAATGGCCTCAAGTCATATCATCTATAAATATTAGCTTCGCCCACACGTTTTATAAAAGGAAACTTTTACACATAACGTTATTACATCAAATATACATTTTTAATAAAGAAACTCATGCTTTATTAATACAATTTTAATACATGAGTTTTAAAACCACTGATTACTTATTCCAAAGTGTTTTTTTTATTCGCTTTTAGTTATTGATTCTCTAATTCCACTCATTGTGTATCTTATGAGACAATGAGACAGGTGAGATGGAAGGAAAAACGTGGAGATAGACACACAGAAAAGAAATTTTACAAAAAGCCCATTAGGATAGCAAAAAAATACAAAATGTCAAGTATGTAGCTCAATTAATTCACAAAGTATTCCCAGAATTATAGTCTTTGCTAATGCCAAGTAAAGTTCAAGAGAGGGACATGCACAATAATCGAATTCTATATATGGAAATAAACCGATCTAACCAAATCACCGAAAGTCTTACCAATCATCATGTCAAAATGAAAAAAATCATGTCATGTCATGTTAAAATGTCATGACAGTATTTAGTTAGTTTACAAATGGGTTTATTCTGCAATTTTATCGTAGCCATCGTTGTTATCTATGAGACGAATGTAAAAATATTTGAAAATGCTCAGGAAAACACAATAGAGCGATAAGCAACTAAATCAATGTTGCCTAGAAGTAAAGTTTCATAAGAAATTCCAACCTAATTGATCATTTGGTCACGAGATATCAACAGGCAAACAGAAATGAAACGTCGCCGTCGCCAGCCACACATGTAATAAATTACTTTACTAACGCTCAGATATTTATTCTATGTTTAAATTCCAGACGATTTAGAAAAGCCCTCAAATTCATGTACTACACAACCAAGGCCATAAGAAAGAATCAGATATAAGCTGGTGTTTATTACTTAAGGACAGTACAGTACCCGTACATTGTCAAGTGTTAACAGGTATCAAGACAGTAAACGCCGCGGACTTAAGCTGATTTATTTTACGAGAGTATTAACACTGCTCGAGCTTCCGTTATGAAGGTACATTGTGTACCGTGATCACATTTCACTTTCATTCACATATTTCGACTGTGGGATAGAAATTACCCGGAATTAGAACACTAGGATCTTATGCGCTATGAGAAGCTATAAAATACTAAGGCTCCGATAGAAGTACCTTTCTATAGCGATTACTGTGTAGCAAAAAGCCCTCACTGAACGCGGTACCTGTCCTGTTTGTAACGAAATCAGTAAGGTCATAAAATTCGTTTGCTTAAGATGGTGTTTCATTTTGCTTTCTACAGCGTGTTTCTAAAATAGTGCTAAAATATTCAAGTTTGGATTATAATATTAGAATTTACTGAAAAAGTATGACGATATTCTCTAAAACTTAAGTCAACCATTAATATTTACTTCTCTGTTTAAAACATTTATATAATTAAAGTGTAAATTCAAAGTATAGTTTTTATTGAAACAAAATCATTTATTGAATGCTCAAAGAAGAATTAAATAAATTTGTGTAATACCATTTTACAATGTGACTTGATGGAAGTACGTAATGATAATAAGTTTGTGATATTTCATCCGTGTCTTCCCCCTTACCACGCTTCTTTCTAAATGGTTCGGCATTTACGGATGTATATTTACGGTCATCTTACTGCTATTATGGGGGACGTCATTTCCTGTTGTACCATCCAATTTACAAAGGGTGAATAATTAATTGATATTATTTAAATAAAATTGTCCTTACTCTATAATCTTTCCTTATTAGTAGATAGTTAGGAAAGATGACTATCTTTCCGCATCATTAAGTTAATGTTCTATGCAGGCTTCCTATATGAGGGGCTTTACTTGAGCTTAGCAAACTACTACAGTTTCTTACTCGTGTTTGTATTGTGGTAAGGAATATTTAGAAACTAGTTTAGATGGAATCTCGCGATGTTGTGTGGGACTCGCATCGAAGTAGACAACTTCGTCGATGTTTGACAACACAAGTTATATCAGTCTTATCTTTAGTAAACACTGGTCTAATGTGTGTCATATTCTAATATAAATTGTATGTCTTTTTAAACCTGGATACCCGCCCCTTAGTTTCAAAATAACTTGATGTGTTTGATCTATGTCAATATTGAAATCCTTAAAGTATTTGTGTACTTATCTATTCGATACGTTCAATCCCAAACTTAAATATGTTATTCACTTGTCTAGATGTACGTTCCGAGTTTAATCATTTTCCATTAAGAATTGTACAAGACACCATGTGTTTTATAGATCTATGGACACAATAAAGTAAAGGAGTTTTGATATCCTATAATACTCTTATTTATAAAACAAAGATGTTCAAAGTAAAATTACCTACAATAAATAAAAACGATAATTTTTACTATTTCTACAAGAAATATTAAAAAGTTTGTTTTAAATGTGCAATTGTTATATTATCTTAATATTTTACTCTGTGAGTAAAATGGAAACTATTGTAAACAAAAATGATGTAAAAAAGTGAATAGTATAGTTTTAGTATTCTGGTTAATTTAAATGTAAAGGGTTCATGTAAGATTATTTTTTAATTTTATTAACACATAAACATAATTTTAATAGAAACATCAAATGTAATTATCTTACATGGGATCATCTAATTACACAAATTAATATTTTCACCTTTAGTATTTCAATGTTTAAAAAGTAGTTAATTAGGATATTATTCCATGTAAATGTATTTAGAAACTGAGTGAAAAAGCTAAAATTAAATAGCAATAATAGCTAAAATTTAATATTAGTGGTTGGTTACAAACTACTAATAATTTCAAAGTTTATATTGTTCAAAACTTCATGCAAGTAATAAAAAGTGTTAAATAACTTTCAATAAATCCTAAAAGGATTTTTAAATGTTCATCCATCAAATAAATGTCTCATTTAATTCAGATTAAGTTGGTAAGTTTTTATGTAAACATTACTATATAACTTAGTAAACCACACTACAGTTTAATTTGCTGTGGAAAATTATAATACGTCTAAGGACTGCATCGGGAAAAATATCTATATAACGTTTAAATTTGGGATACATTTTCTGCTGTGGTAAATACTATTTTATTAAAATCGGCACCTTAAAAAGTTTCAGATATCAGCTTTAATAAATAACTAATAATGTTCACAAAGTCAAAACTAGATTTATATTTCCTAAGCTTTGTTACTCATAACATATTTGTATCCTTTTCAAGCCAGTTCTATTTTTGAATCTGTATTATTATCGGCCATATATTAATTAATTAATACATCAGTTTATTTATTACACAAGATAATAAAATTACTTTTCCACTGAATTATTTAGGTCAGTAAGTATTGTACAGTTCCATATAAACTTCTGTAAATGAATTCTAAATGTTATATTCACTCAGAACCTTATATTGTTATCAGTTATATTGTATAATAAGTTACAGTCTAGGTTTCATCAATCCATAGTAACGTTATTGGATCCTCTGAAAGATAATTGATTCTTCTCATTCCTGAAGTGATAAACACCTGAGACAAGCCCTAAGTGAGATCGGTGTTTACTATAAATATTGGTTGGCTTTCCACTTTACAAACTTTTTACTGAATAGTGGCAGAACTAGAACCATACACATCTTTGAAGTTGTTTTAAACCACTAATGCACGCTTTGAAATTGTTAGTTAAAAAAATATTGTCTTTCTAATGAGCTTAATTCTGTGTGTGTGTCTGTAATGAATATTTCCATTATTCCATTATCATGGAAATATCCAGTACAGAGGATATGGAAAAAGAGAACGCTCTATCGAGCGTTCTCCTATAGTAAACTATCAAGCCAAGGATGAAAATATTCTCTATACACGATAGACAGATAGTCAGGTCATGGGACATGATCTGACATGACTACTGGATTACTACGTACCCCGGGGAGGTGACCTGTCTACATGTACTGTAGTTGTCATGTTTATGATTGCATCCGCCATTGTATATATTATATTCATGGCTTGCTTAATATATTATATTGAAAAAGAAAACAAATGTAGCATTTGGATATCTAATGGTAAAACAATATACAATTATATTCAAGTAATACAATTCAAAATAGTTAACAGTGAGTAATTTTACGCTAAATAATATAAAAAAGCCTTAATCACAAAGAAATAAATCCATATATCAAAATAAAGAGAGAAATTAAAATAAAAAAAAATATATACCTAGTAACAACTGCATTTATGATTCAGTTAATTTACTAACTACTTCTGCATAATTAGAAATAACATGGGAAAAGAGTCCATATTATACATAATTATATTTTATATTATTTTAGCATTTGTTAAAACTACCCAAGGTAATGTTTCACTTTCTGGATTTCGTAATATTTTTGTGATTTTTAATTTCAACAGCTTGGGAACTCGTCATATTTTTTACGTTTTGTTTCCAGGATTGATGTTAGACTAATATTGACTAAAGATACACAATGTCTTTAGCGTAGTAAATTCTACTTTTATACTAATAATAACTAGTAAATTCGGTTATCAAGCCTGTTAAAACTGAACAATAATCAAAGTTTAAATTGCCACAATACATAAACAAAGACAGATACACTTAACACAGCAAAAAATTGAAATAGTTTTCATTTTCTTGTATTTTGTACCAAAGACAAGAACAGACTCCGTTTACGCTTTGCTCAAGATAAAATCGCTTGAAAAGGCTCGAGCAAAGTAGAAAAAGGTTCTATGAAGAAATATATATATATATATATATATATATATATCTATATATAATTGAATTATAAATCCTCCTTAAGTTAGTTATAATTTAAATTAGGTTATGTTTCAGGTTATGTTTACTTACCAGTATATTACAAAGTAAACTTTATTACACTTTTGGCACGATCATTTTCATAAATTATTATGCTATTCTTTCGTTACCCTTCGGAAAATGTTCTTAGTGGTTACTTGATGATTCAATATCAGAAGAGCAATGACTGACATAATATTGACAAGAGTTAAGTCTCTAAAAACTTTGATACGTGAGCAGGTACTCAATTTTAACTCAAATTGCAAAGAGTTTCCTTGCTCCTTTGATATGTTCTGTGACTGTGTTCAGGTAGTTCACCTGCCACATAAAAGTCTCTCGCTGCTCAAGAGAGCTGTCTCTTCTATTACATTTGTCTGAAAGTTTGACTATAAGTTTTCATGATTTGAAGGATGATTTCCATACACCAAGGAGATTGGAGATCGTGGGGAGATTTGGAATTAGCCAAATAATCCAGGAAAATAGAGGCCGTGCGAAACTAAATTTTCCCAGGTTTGGCCCTACTCAGGTCCCATCTGGTTCCACAAGTGTTATTCACCTGGACAAACTTCTGGATCAATTAAAAATTTAAAACGTATTAAAATATTTAAATTCCTTCAATTAAAGCATAATGGAAGATTTAGTCGTTTTAGCTTTTATTTTATACTGTGACGTTAGAAAGATAAAGAATAATTCTCTCACGACGGTAAAAGTTCAGCGAAATGTCAGCTATACCGTGAACACAATAGTGTTCCGTAAACTGGGCTTTGTTGATACAATCATAAAAACATATCGCCTTTATTTCTTCTGGCTCCAGGCATCACTGAGTATTATACCAGTTTACTGTCCACACCTACTCTACTCCGAGGTTACAATATGTTCAGTATTACGTTAGCTAATGTGGTTTTTATTATGCTTTCTGGACTATATTTTATTTAAAAATTTTAGCACATAACATTAAATTTTTATTAGTTTCAGATTTGAATCTTTTGGTATAAGTAAACTTATTTAATTAACTACGAAGTAAAAGACTTAGTCATATTGAGTCCAGGCACAGTCTTTATTAAGCTATGAGAAGTAAATAAGGTATTAAAAAATAAATATCCTAATATTAGAGATAAACAATATTTCAAAAACACGATGATAGTATGATATTTAACAATAGGTATGTTCAAAATGTATACTTATAACCACTATTTCCTTCGTTAGACTGTGTCTAGATGCTAGATATTAGTGATTAGGGAGTAATGCATTGTAATATTAATTCGTTTTTAACTTCTTTTCCGTAAAAAAAAACAAATGAAATGAAATTAAAATCAATTAGTTTAAGATTTATTATATTAAAAAGAATCCAATACGATTTTGAATGTTGAAAGATATTTCTTCGGTAAACACTCATTAAAAAAACATGAACGTCTTAGCAACATTATGTGGCATTTATGCTACTGTTTTATGGGTTCCAGTACACACATAGAAAAAAAATCTGGAGTGGAAGCTTTAATTAATCTTTTACAAGTTACGGAGCGAGGCAAATCAAAATGCGTTCTTATAAAATTATAGTAATGCAAGGAATAATAATTGCATTTGGTATAGAATAGAAATACCCAAATTTAGGACCTATGGTGACTGTGGCATATTCTTTTGAACTACCTCATTTTTAGGCTCAATTTGATCTTAATATTTATAGACGTAATGATAACTTAAAGTATAACCGGCCATATCTCAGTGTTTACGCTCTTAGAAGGCTTGCTCATAGGATTGCAGAGGGGTTACTTGAAGTGTGTTTCTTAAACTGTGTAAAGCGCTTGATTGGGTGGACCAAATAACACCTATGGACAAATTCAAACCCCATGGAATCTGTACACGTCAAAACGTGTAGACATCTGTGGCTTGGCTCTATCCTCAGAAATAGATCTCAAATCTCCTAATTAAATAAATTTTAAGTACTAATGCACCTACCTATCGAGCTTTGGAGTTCTCCAAGGGTCAAGTTTTAGTCCAATTATTTATTTCCTCACATTTTAGTGTCAATGGAATTAGATTACCACTTCTGCATTGAAGAATTGTCTAATAATAAAAATCAGTTTTATAAATAGAGCTTACTCTAGTTTGCTTTGCATTCTATAGACTCTGAAAATGAACCTGCCGTCATATCAGCAGATTCCATACTCCAAGACCTCTTTCTTCTAATTTCTTAGAATCCATCTACATTAGGGTTGGCATCAAATTTTTGCTTTGACATTTATGCAAAACTCAAGTACCGATTACGGTTACTGGTCTATTTACCCCCGATTAGTATGATTACCAAGTTGAGTTAAACAAATGTATGGAGGACATTAAAAAAATTTTCATTGGTGACAAAGAAGAGTCTCTAAACTTTTTAAACAATTTTAAATTGCCCAAATGCTTCTTGGCCAGAGGTCTCTACGTACACACATCCAGAGCCTAGAGGCAGATATAAATAAATAAATAATAAATAAAATGCTTTCATTCATGGGCGTATTTCAGCGTACAACTGTTTTGTAAATCGACTACGGTCAACACTAAGTACTAACTAAAATGCGCGTATAATAAATTTTAAAATATGAATAAAGACAAAAATAATTCAAACCACGAATCTTATGTCGACTGTTAGAAGTCATTATCGTTCTACGCATTCTATACCAACCTTGTTTGTCATTTTATGGGCAGTAGAGTTTTAGCAAAATTTCATTTTCTGTTTTTAGGAAAACAATTCAAAGAATCCTAATACAATTCTGTAGACATTTTAACACATGTATCAAGCCTTTCTTGTTCATAAAAAATGATAATTTAGAGAATCGTACTTTCATTTGTTAAAAAAATTTAGAGGTTTTACCCAATAGAGTAATTAACAATGAAAAAGGCACATCTTTATTTAAGAACATAATTGTTTCATAAACACATAAACACTCAGTTATGTTATGCTAAGATTTGACATAACCTCATGCACTAGTTCAATACCGACAACAGTGAAAGCGGAAAACTCCACATGAATTGAACCAAGTCCAGAACTTTAAATGAGTTTGCTGTTTGTTTCTGCAAATCATGAGTGATGACGGAACGCGATTCTCTTTGATTACAACTTCCCGTGAGCTGTGAATTGAGTAAGGATTAAACAAATAAAAATCTCAATAAATGTTCAAAATGTAAAATTTAACTTTACCTTCGTAGTTTGTTTCATTGTCATAAAATGATGATGGAAGAATATTTACAATAACTTGAAAACTCTTGAATTTAAAGTATTACACGTACGTCAGAGGGTATTACCATGAATATTGAGATAAACAAATTATAAATAACGAGTAAAAGGATTTCAGTCAGTTACTACTATCATGATTATTTCACCTTATGTAAAAGGTATACTCCAATCGTAGGAGCGTAGTTTTACATTTTTGTAACTGATAAGGATGGCAAATGTGTAAAATAGTATTGCTCTTCAAATCACCAATACAAATCTTTAATTAAAGAATAAATAATGTGCTTGTAGATCTACATAGTTTTATTATTTTAAGTGAAACATTGTGACCCTTACCATTATGAAGCATGAAAGTATAGCCCTTTACTCTGCATTGCCATTATTTTATTTGCGCTATATGATATCAAGGTCCAAGTACCACCGTCAACCAGTGATCATACGTTACCATGTACATAAGCGAACGTTTTAATTGACAAGCCAGTGGAGAAATAACGTGATGGTGCCACGTGACATTCTACAAGACCATCAGCGTTGCTGGATTGTTAAAGCCAAGTTTGGAATATACCACTATTCAACAACTATCACAACAAATTACAAGCTTACTACCGTTATATCATACATTTATTGAAACAGTAACTTATAAAAGTAACAAATAAATTATAATTATATTGAATCTACTATGTACATTCACATTCTCTCCTGCACTGTACACTTTATATAGGATAAGTGTTATTATAGCCTAACACCGATAGAAAGATAATATGATAATATGAAAATGACGCATTGTTATATCAACATACTTCTCAGCTCAGACAGGGCTGCTTTTTCACTCTTCCACGACAACAGGTTACATCATATATATGTACGTTTCAACATAGTGAGTCTGGGTTTGTCATTGTACTCTCTTTCTCTCTCCTGCACTTTATAATATACACTGGGAAGTATTTCACTGAAAAAATCGTGTTGACATGATTCGTGACGAAAAATGTGAATTTCTTAGTTTTTTGTAATAACTGTAGTTTTACCTATTCAAAGACTAAAAAAATTCATACGTCAATTATATAAAAATATTATCCAACTGCTGCCCAGTATTGCCTTCACAAGGTCTATATAAAGATCTGTTATGTAGCAATTCTAGTTTAACTATCTCAAAATAAAGGTAATTCAACAGATTTCCCTCAATTAAAGTTTTTGCGTGTTAATGCCAGAATCTTTAAATGTTGTAGGAAAAATATTTGGAAATTTATTATTTTTCAATCCCACGATTGATCTAAATATTTTAATGTCCATCAGCATAACAACTAGTTGTAATTCCGTGTGACAGTACAACTAAAACTACGCAGACCTGAAGAACTGAGGGACGTGCCATTCTAGACTTAGCAGAGCACTCATAAAGTGGAAAGCTGAAAAATGTTTAATACACAAATAGAGAACTTTTTTAATTAATTAAAATTAAAGTTTCATTAAGATTATTTTTTAAAGAAAATACTTCTTTTGGCGGGCCATGGATGTATGTTTTGCACACGCTTTCAAAGTAGAATGGCAGCTTTACAGAAACGTAAATAAATCAATAAATAAACATCTAATATGAACTAACAGACATTGACATTAATCATAAATTTGTAAGAAGAGATTAAAAGTTTAATCTAAACTACAATAACACTATACAGGGTGTCCAAAAAGTCCCGGGTCGGTTAAATATTTTTCAAGATATTTAAAATAGAGCTAAAAAAACCTTACACAAAGTTACTGGACATGAAAATCTATTTTATCACATATTCAGTGATCCGCTACTTCCTCAGGGGGGCGGCCCGCTAGGAGTCAGAAGAAAATCTTAAATGTAAGCATAGGTTGATATGCATATCAAATAAAAGGTCTTTATTATTAGAGTACAGAGCCGCAAACCCGACCTCAAACGGATAACCGAGTCAAAAATTACAGCCGTTCGAAGATGTGTATTTTTTTACATAAACCTAAGTTGCAAACTCTAGCCATCTTTGAACGGCTGTAATTTTTGACTCGGTTATCCGTTTGAGGTCGGGTTTGCGGCTCTGTACTCTAATAATAAAGACCTTTTATTTGATATGCATATCAACCTATGCTTACATTTAAGATTTTCTTCTGACTCCTAGCGGGCCGCCCCCTGAGGAAGTAGCGGATCACTGAATATGTGATAAAATAGATTTTTATGTCCAGTAACTTTGTGTAAGGTTTTGTAGCTCTATTTTAAGTATTTTGAAAAATATTTAACCGACCCGGGACTTTTTGGACACCCTGTATATGACAAGGATAGGAACGAAACGCTCCTCTAATCTAGTAGTGTTTTACAACGATTTATTTTCTAACTGTTCGATCAGTTTACTCATATTATTATTAACTTAAATGACAGAAATATTTCCACTTCCACAGAATTTTCTTGGTAGTTTATTTTTCTGGTTAGGTTACGTTAGCTGCAATTAAAAAGCAGTAAAAACTTACAAAATCAATTCATACTTTGCTATTAGTAGCTATGTTGACTTTAAACGCACTAAAAAACTTCCAACGCCAAACAGTCGTTGTAAAGAAGCTAAAATATATATGGTAAAATACTGGTTTGAATAAATCTACGAACTACTAATTTATTCATTAATAAATCCAAAGTAAAATTGAAACTTATTGCGTCGTTTAATAGCATTATTTAAAGCTCATCGGATTCTAAATTTAATTTCAGCACAGTTGATATTGATTCCTACTCCAATTCACTACAAGTTTCGTCGTGACGAGATTTAAAAAAGGACTAAATATAAATTGATTAGATATTTTCTCGTTAACAAAACCAGAGTGTAATTTATTCATGGAAAAGTTTTTCTTTCTGTTGATTATAATTATAACCTTTACTCAATTATATCAGACCTTTTCTTACATTACCTTGAGAAATAAACTACGTTTAAACATATTTTAATGCAAATCTTTCTGAACAAACGTCAAAATTGACCTTTTTCAAAGATAAATTAAATTTAACAATGTTAAACAGTAAATGCATAAGTACAACGAGATATATAACAACAATAGATGCACTGTTACAAAACAGTTAGCAACATTTTATTCCAGAATTTGTATTTATTATTTCAGGTATTAAAAACCCATAAAATTCCTTTTTAGAATATAATGACGGTAAAAATGAATTAATTATTTCGGAAATACAAGATTGCAATGAAAATGATACTGGAAAAAATTACAGAAATTAATATAAACGAGAATAAATAAAATGTGTAAATATGTATTACTTTCATATTTAGAATTCAGTGATCATTATAATATATGAAATATCTAAAAATACTACAAAAATATTTTGAAATGATTAAAAAGTATAAAACTAACAATTTTAAAGAACTGAGTGTTTTATATTATTTAAATATATAAAGAATATCCGTTTATTAATTAGCAAACGAACCTTGTCATTACTGTTGGTCAGGCCCGTGACGGCCTTTCTTTTTTTAAATGTAAAACTACCTTCTATGCCGTTAGTTAAAGCGGTGTTTCTAATTTTCTCTACTTTCATTAAGATGATGAAATATTCCAATTTGAGTTCGTAAAAGTTTCCCAAGAACTTTGGAATGTCTGTTAAATATTCATTGATATCAAAACCATTAATTCAATCTTTGATCTTCCAGTCATCTGTTAAATTATCTACTGTCCTTATTTTCCACGACACAATTTAAGTATGACCAAATATTTAAAGTTAAAAACTTTGGTTAATGCGGATATAAAATTTAAACGGCCAAAGCTAGTTTATCGTATGGGTCCTTACGATGTATATAAAAGATTTTTATATACAAAATTGTTTTAAACCATTAGAAACAATATTTCGATGTAGCAATATTTTAAACTCTTTTATTTTTGGTCAGTGTTCTCTCTTACAGACAGTGTTATTGTCATTAGTACAATAAGTATATTTAAGTAGCATTGTCTACTAGGAGATACAATTACACTTAACTCGGAATCCTCATATCTAACGGCCAAACGAGAGTTTACATTAAATATGCGAGCATATTTATATTATGAGGGGTCATAACTTATTACGTTCTGCATATGTATGAGAGAGAAAATAATAAAATTAAAGGTTATTACAATGAATTAAGGAAAACGGAATACTGTATCTATTATTACAAGACATGAGTACACTACACCATGCATATCGTGACACTCGCTGAGATTGCATCCTTAATTTATATTATATAGCTGATTTCATTATCGAGATGTCCTGCGGATAGATAAGCGGACAGATATGACACATAAAAAAATGTTATATCCCCAGTGATAGAAAAGAATATTGTGGCAATCTACTAATAGGCTTCAATGACCCTCAGCCAAATTCCATGGTTGGTTATGGAACTTATTCTTGTCTTTGTAAAACTTACGTTTTATTCGAAACTTAGTGTTTCATATGAAATCATTCGTGAGATACTTTATCACATGATATATATTCGTATTTTTGTTCATTAATATGATTCTAACAGCATTGTTTAAGTATTACAGTTTATACGATATATTTTACTCTTTGCTACACACCGAGGGTATCCTGAGTGTTATCTTGTATATGTTGGTATCGTATACACTTACGTGCAGTTTGTTTCCAGATTCATATATTCTGCAATTTCTTCGTTGCGATCATAACTTCCCACACAACTAATGTAAATATATAATCACTAATGCCAAGCCAAATGTAATGGAGTGACATGCACCACCATATCGAACTCAGTGTACGTGGAAAACACAAATTTTCAGTGTTTATATAAAAATCTGTGGGTCACTTAGATTTCGACGTATAATGTGGACAGACTGACTGGTAAACAAACGAACGCAAATAAATTTTGTCTAGCCCTTTGAGTAATAGGCTTTACTAAAGCTCAGACTATTGTATATGCCTAAAGTATATACTATTTATTATTAGCACTAGTTTGATGATTAGAACTGTTATATGAATTGTGATTTTTATTGTTTCTAAATCGGTTATATGTAGTCCAGATTGGGTACAGTCAGGTAACTTATTACTAGACATAAAAACAATTTTTCTTCCAGGATTGAATATACGACTAATTATTATTCATACATTTCTATCATCATCAATATTTTTATTCTAGAAGTTTCTTTCAGTTGTTTATAGGAATTCAGTTTTTCCTTTCCTTAAGTAAGGGCTCTATGGAATATTTGTGTAATTGTAGTTATAAAGTTTTAATTACATATTTATTCTACAAATAACGTAACTGTGATGGGATGGGTCAACTTGGGAGTGCCAATGGCCGAGTGGTCTAAGACGTTGGACTTTGAGTCTGAGTTAGAGATAGCGCAGGTTCGAATCCTGTCTGTGACCGTTGCTTTTTTTATCAGTACCATCGACCTTGTACTGTATCGACTCTCTCCCTTATTCTGTTTGATAAGATCCTCTTACAGGCCAATGGCCCATGAGGACGGACAGAATAAGGCTTAAAAGGGGCTCGGGCTCTCGTTAAAAAAAAATCAATGTCAGTGTTGAGTTAAGCTCCAGTTTACCTTCCTCTTAGTGCAGCATCTAAAATCTAGAGTCATGTTCGTCTGAATGGATCAAAAGAAAATCGTTGACGAAGAAGCTCAAATGAACTCTTTATATTAGTTAGACATCAGATATACGTAGACTAAAAAATAAATTATAGTTTACGTGAAAGGTATTATCATTGTGACATCAAGTGCACATTTTACTACAACTACTGAGTTTTTTCGGTAATTTGTAACTTTAAAGAATTTGAATAAATTTTTATAGAGAGAAATAAAATATAGAAAATATAAAATATTTTCTTCATCGAACTCATGTTCTTTGCATAAAAAACGACGCTTCTTGCTAATTTTCATGTGCACGGATCTGTTCATTTTCATAGCATCTTGCGGACAAACGGACAAGTAGTCAGACAGAAATGGATGATTTCCATCTCCTTTACGCTTCGCTAACGCTAAGGCAATAAACATGAAGACACCGTTAAACGGTAATCTGTGTATATATCAGGAT
Source organism: Homalodisca vitripennis (assembly GCF_021130785.1). Classification (NCBI taxonomy): domain Eukaryota; kingdom Metazoa; phylum Arthropoda; class Insecta; order Hemiptera; family Cicadellidae; genus Homalodisca; species Homalodisca vitripennis. The sequence goes on from NC_060213.1 coordinate 34,740,634, forward strand.
GTTTATTTACAGGATGTTTTCCAATTTCCGTCACTGGCCGTAGTCATATAAAACTTTGGCAGATCCATCACTTTCGAGAAGAGGTTTTATTATAGTGTTGATAGAGTTGTTAAGTTTTACAACTCTGCTCTTGCCTTTGTTGACATGTTATGTGTTTCGGTGAAAATTTATACTAAATTGAGTCCCAATAAAAGATACATTTTTAGGATGGACATGGAATTTTTATTTCTGCACCGTAGATTGATTTTTGGAGTATTGCAATAATGATTCATTTATGTTTTTGGTTTGACAACAAGAATATTAAAGAATTTTAAGATAAAAATGCTATTTTTATAATTTTGGGTGATTTTCTTTGTTTAATACAATAAATTAACAATTTTAAGATATAATTCTTATAAAAGCGAATTTCTTTCAAACTTTTTAATCGTGTAACAATAAAGGAAAGCTCATCCAAACCCTATTGATCTCCATGCAAGATGTGCAACTCGTTTTTGTCCATGTATAAACAGGACTCAGCTATAGGCTTAAATCCAAAACGATTAATTTTGGAAGAAAATTTCATTTTAGTTCTCCCATCATTAGTTTTAATATTTATAATTATTTAGTATAAATAATTATAATATCATCGTATTTTTTATATTTCACTGTACTGTTTTGAACGTCACGATTTGAACCTCACTTTACATACAGTTTGTTTAATATCTGGAGATGACTCTTCATAGTGAAGCCTAAATATGTCAAGAATGTAATTTTGCAAACGATGTTTCCACTGAATGTAAACCCTAACTTAGACGTTTTTGTGAACAGAAATTTGTACATAGGACTTTCTTAATTGCTTGTACGTAAGTTCAGTTACAGCAAGAAAGTCCAATACATCGTTAAGGATTAAAAAATTAAACTATCATATTCCACGGTAACGTTAAAGTATAGACAAGTAGTCAGTGCAATTTTGCTAAATTATAAAAACAGCGTTTCCAACCACTCGTATTTTAAACTGTTTGTAAATGTAAGTCCAAATCTTGATCTAAGCATTACTAATATTGTAATAAGTGAAATCTTCTCTATTTTTACACATAAAACTGTTGTATGCATTAGAACTTCGTAGTTTTTCCACGGTGATTAAAAGAATAAAAACTCTCTTCCAAATCAGGAAAGTTTTACGATCATGCAACACCATATTGAAGAAATTTAATATAGTAAATTCATTAGAAGCTGATGAGATATCGCTAAATATACACAAAAGGGTACAGTACTACATAAAATATATACTAAAATTGCATTGAACATTACAGGGATAAATTCTAATAAATAGGATTCTGGAAAATATACCAATCGTTCTTTTATAACGTAGCCATGCTAAGAAATTGTAATTTTAAGTGAATAAAACTTTGGAAAACGCAGTTGCTCCACCGTGCTTTAGGATCGGTTAACAGTCGACCCGTATCTAAATATCGTAGTGCACATAACTGTGAACTTGATGAAACAATGTGAACACATACTGTATTACACTAGATTGTGCACGCTAAGAGTCTGTGATGTCGAAAAGATGCCAAAATTTCGTATTGAGCTTTTTCTTTGCCAAATTTATATTAATCATTTTAGACGGATTTGGAATCCAGATTCCAGAACCAAGTCTGTGACATCATTATATTTCGCTGGACTAAGAAGAAAGTGAACTGGAACTAAATAACTCACGTTGAATCAACCCTTCTTACAATAGTTGCGTTATATGTAGTTAACTCGGTTGCTCTACCATGCTTAGAAGAAATAGAGCTAAACTAAACATTTGCATACTGTTATATAAACATTTCTTAAAACTACCTCCTTACATTAACTTCATTAGCCTGTTTACTTAATATGACGACCAACCAACTTTTAATGCTTAAATTAAAATGAGCGAACTTTTTAAAGCTTCCAAAAGCTAAACAAATATTTTTCCCATTACATTACACTTATATGTTTACAAAATAATAAAGAGACTGAATTATTCTAATCCTTTAAATCCCTTAAAAAATTAGAAGCTAAACGTGATTTCTATAGAGAGAAATGAGCCCCAAGTTATATCCAATCTAACGACAAGAAAATAAATTAGTCTACTATATAATACGTATTCCATTACTCCAAAAGATCAAAAGCGTGTTAATGAAATTAATTACCAAGAGATATGTTACAGATATACCAGGACAGTTCATTTCCGGGTGCGGCAAATCTGCCAGTAGAAACTAAACTAAACAGAAAAATCAGATGTTGGAACGATTGCATAATCCAATATATCTCCAAGAACAGTCAAAGGCAAATCTTGATATATCAAGGTAATTATTTTGTCTATATCTAGTTTAGAGTGCAAAGTAATAATTGCTGAAATGGATAATACTATTTTAATATTAATCCACCTTTATGTCTTATCAACCCGGAAACCACGCATAAGAAGTTATAGGCCAAAGTGTAATATATGTGTACTTAAAACTTCTTGTCCCAAAACATAAATACTCGTACATTAATTTATATTGCAGTTTAACTAATACAATCTAAGCCAGAATACTGGTTTAGTCGGCCTCTATTTTAGTAAGGATATTTCCTTGCGATCCATTGTAAGTTTGGGAATTAGTATTATTTCTCATCCTAGATATCTCCCGGAATCCCACGGTATATTTATACGGTATTGTTAGCAGGCGGTGTTAGTTCAGGATAGGTAGTAAACGTTTACTAATTTCTAAATATCTTATATATATATATATATATATATATATATATATATATATATATATATATATATATATATATATATATATATATATATATATAAATTTCTTCACTTTGTACCGTCGAACAAATTATTCTATCATCATTTATGTTATTTGACAATAATACACATTTTATTTTAGTTATCATTAACAGATGTTGTCTACAACAATTAATATCTTGTTTAATAATTTGTGAAAGATTATATTTACATGGGGCTATAAACAACTACTGTTCTGTTTATTTTATTTTATTTAGTTTACTACTTAACTACACCCGTGAGATGTCCTGACACTATATTACAACAGTATAGTAACGAGTCATGAAATAAAATATCAAAATTGAAATTCAAAATTTACAGTTTTAAAATAATAATCATCATTTTACACTGTCCAAATCTTTCTACAATATGCACCATACCGGGTTTATAAACAAATCTACTCAGTGTGAAGTAACGAGCTGTGAAATCGGAATTAAATACCAAGATTGGAATTCGAACTGTCCAATAAAAATCCAAGAGTGGAACCGTTGATCCTTTATTGACCAGCCGAAGCTGAACTGGAATTCTGCAGTCGGCTTTATTAAATTCCATAACCCATTATATTTATCACCATTATTATTTTTATAGGATTGTACATTGTAAGTAAATGTTTCATGTTTCCGAGTGGCACTGATTTAGATCACAATCAGTATAACTAAGAAACTTTTCAGGATTTTGCACTACAATGTGTTTCTTTGGTTTCCATTTTATCTGTATGTTGAATAATAATACTGTGTTGAGAATTGGGATATATAAGGTGGGGAGATATTTTGATAGATAAAGAATGGGTTGACAAACACGGTGGTAATGTTGATCACCGTGTTTCCAGGATATGTCGTAGGACCTTAGTGAGAGGAGCTTGGGCAGCAACATGGACATAGCATTGGTATTCCACCAGTGATTAAATATTTCTTCATGTTCAAAACGCATCCCGAGGGAAAATGAAGATCATCTTTTGATAATGAAACAGTATTAGACGACTGGGCAAAAGGGACCTTTTTTTGTTTAGACTGTAATCCGGGAGAGTATGAAACGAAACAGACTTTAAAAGTGGGGTGTAGCGGATTTTTATAAAAATAGAAACAAAGATCGCAATGAGCAAATTGTAATATTCGAGCCGTCCAAGAGTTGGAAACTTCAGAGGGCAGCGTTACGTTGAAGACACCATCTATTGCAATGTAGCCTATAGGGAAATGTTGAATTGTGACCTGGATACCTCTCTCTATTTTTCTCTCAGTTACTAGAGCGCAGCACTAATTAAGTAGTCGCTCTGATGATTTAATGATTACTTCTTTATCCAAAGAGGGATATAACGCTTTAATTCAGAACTAAATTATAAATGGTTGCATAGATGATAACTATTATTATAGTGCCCTTGATTCTACCCTTCCACGCTTCTGCAGTGTATCTCAAAGGAGCGCCCACAAACCCTATCTGGCTACTATATTGTAAGTATCATGACATGACAAGTAGATGAGTTTAGTCTAGTGATTTCGGATTACGTATCGCGATAAAACTGCTCTGATTGAGGTTTTGTTAAAATTTTAAATGTTTCATGTGTATGTTTATCTTTAATATATATACATATACATATTATATATATATATATATATATATATATATATATATATATATATATATACGCTACTTTCATGTAATACAATAATCTTAAAAACAAATTTTTTATAATAAATAAACATTTTTATGATGTTTATTGCTTCTCTAATACGTATTGCATATTCCATTTTCTTCTATTGTACTATCAAATAAATTCTTGTTTTAATATTTTATTTTCTGTGATAAAACAGTTAGGAAATTTCTTAACGTGTAAAGTAAAGAAGATAGTTTAGAGACTTATAAGATTATAATGCTTGAGTTTCTAGGTCGGCAACAAAAATGCCAGATATGACAAAAAATACCCGGGCTCCACTGCAATAGTCTCTTCTTACATCGAAGAAATTTCCACAAGAAATGCTTTGGTGCAAAAAATTTCAGTCACATGTTCAAAGTAAACTTCCCATCACTACAGTGGTTAATTAATAATATTTTTTAAATTTAGCAGGTCGAGTAAAAAAGACTGAAAAAACATTGGGAGTATATTTGCTTGGTGATAATTTTTTTATTTATAGCCCGCAAGTTCCTGTAAGAGTATTATTTCATTTTAATCATACATAAACAAATGGTTTTATGATTCATTTTTGATTAAATGATTATACACCGAAACCAATAATCGTATAAATTAATATCTACATCTTTAATACTTGATTCATATAAACTTAAGTAACTGAATTCCAAATGCCAAGATATACAGTTTTATTTCATCAGAAGATACAGTCTGGGTGTTGTCGGTCCATTGTAAATTTATTGGATCATCTGAAAGATAATTAATTCTTCTCATTTCACAAGTGATAAACACCTAAGACAAACTCTAAGTAAGATTGGACCTTACTATAAATATTGATGTAATAAGTTGACTTTCCGCTGCTTCATAACTTGTCTCAAAACAAGAAACACATAAACCTTCAAAGTTCTCTCAAACTCCTAATGTTACGCTTCAAAATTGTCAGTTACAAAATATGTTCTTTGTTATTAGCTTTATTTTGTGTGTATGTCTGTACTGAATGTTTCCATGATAGAGCATTTTCCTACAGTAAACTATTAAGCCAAGGATGAAAATATTCTCGATACACGATAGACAGATAGTCAGGTCATGGGACATGATCTGACATGACTACTGGATTACTACGTACCCAGGGGAGGTGACCTGCACACGTGCTGTAGACAAGTGTTGTAGTTATCATGTTTATGATTGCATTCGCCATTGTATATATTATATGCTAGCTTGCTTAATATATTATATTGAAAAAGATTGTTATTTAATTATTTTTATTAAATGTTATTATGACAAAACAGAAATTTAAAATTGTTTAAGTTAAATTTTTGAGTGGATAATAGATTTCGAACAGCTTAATCGTAACCTCTATGTTGCATAAATATAACACTACTTTTCGGGGATTAACATTTACCATCTCCATCGGGTGTCCAAAAATCTTATTAAATACGATTAAATGTGCCAAAAAAATTCAAACATAAAATTTTTAGCAAAACCATTGTCGCACATGTGTGGATCCTTATAAATCTGCAATCGTTTTTTATGACAAAAATACTTTAACCCTAACTCCACATTTTTTAAATTTAACCTTAATTGAGTAACATTCCCATTAAAAATACCAATGTCACGAACTAGTTACTACCTCAGTCCACTGAAACATGGTGGACCGTTAAGTTTCTATTATAAATAAAAATTTTGATTATTGTTATTTAATTATTTTTATTAATTGCTATTATGACAACACAGAAATTTAAAATTGTTTTAGTTAAGTGGATAATAAATTTAGAACAGTGTAATCGTAACCTCTATGTTGCAAAAATAGAACATAAATTTTCTTGGATTTTCGCATATTTAAAGTTGTATGTTTTTGTGCATGTTATCCACATTAGGGTAAATTTCAGAACATGCAGTTTTCCATTTTTGTAACACATAGGTAAGGGTAGCCAAATTCCGGACTTATCTACTACTTATCTTATATTTGTTATCATTTATATTGTTATCGTTATCTATGGTATATTGTTACTTTTTATCATTATGATTCTTTCTTTATTCTTTAAAGTCACTGGCATTGGAAAAATGTTAAGAAAAGGAAAACGTGAATAGTTTGGAGGCTGAAGCAGTTTTAGTATTATTTGTGAAGGGGCATGAAAAATTCATTGATGATATTGAGCATTATTTCCTTTATTTTGTCAGATATAAATCATTCATTTCGCCATTCTGTAAATATTCTACTATACTATATTATATAGGATCAGATATGAAGTGTATTTTTTACGAATTTCAGTTTTTTATTGATCAAGTAGTTCGTGTAAGAGGAGGAGCAGATTATGACCCGAACCCGTCTTTTTCATAAAAAATAGGATTAAAATAGTGTTTATCACCTAATCCACAACCAAGGAAGTGTGAAAGACAAGAGCAGATGACGCGTGGTGAGTCAGACAATGTTTACAAACTACTCTGTTCACAAAAGCCATCCTTCACTGTCTCCGTACGTCCAGTTACAGGAAATGTCTTTAAAGATATTTTAATTTTTTTTCGTTTGGACAGAATTCATATTTATTATGATATTGCTGTGGTGATAGTTACTAGTATTCAGAAATATTATTTAACTTAATTAAAATAAACAAATAAAAATGTAATTACTCATTTATTTTAATCTAAAAGTTTTCTAGGAAATTCTTATAAGGAAATTTAAACTGTAGCTTATGGATTTATTTACATAAAACGATTACAAGGTGTAATGTTATTTTGTTAAGTTCGGTTACTGAAAGTTTGAATCGCTATATTGATGAAAGTTCGACCAAGTTTGCCAACAGGAAAGTGGCGGACATAACATCACACCTGCGGCTAATGTAACAATATCAGACAACTTACTTTATAATTCTTTGTTAAAAGTAATTTCCTCCTATAAAAATGAAAAGTTCGAAACCAATTCTTAAAAATTTTATCCTTTATACAAATTAATTGTATAATTGTTAGTTTCTCATCATATCTCAGGTAGTTGATTGAAAAGACTTCTTACTAATGGTACTTATTTATTGAAAATATATTTAAATATTCAGAAATTACACAGAGAATGTGCTCTTGCAGAATATTATGCTCTTTATAAAGTGTGTCTCTGTGGAAATGAACACAAAGACATCCTTTTTTAATGTTGGTTATTGACAATGGATAATTAGTTTAACAATTAGTTAATTTAGTGTGGTGTGTAGTGAGTTCATTTTTGACCTTATATCTTAGGGTTGTGGATAACTCATTAAGAGGATAGATTTCAATGCTCGAGATGTAGTGTTCTATTTTATTTAGCATATATCGATGGCAAATCTCCAAAATCCGACTAACGTTCTGGAAAAGAATGTTTGAAAAGGTGCTGGTAACCGCTGTACTAGAGCAATTCACGTAACTTCTTTATCTAATTCTTGGAACTTGTAAAACTGATATTACATTCTTTAATATTTCCATAGATGTTACGGACTTATCTCTTTTTGTAAAATCATTTGGAGATCCACATTTCTTTACTGAAGGTTCCTTCCAACTCCTAGATTTCCTCTAATAGACTCTCGCTTATGACTGTGACCTCTCTCTTGAGGTTCCCAGCCTACTAAGTGAAATCTGCCTTAGTTTTATTACTAAGATGTATTATTCTTGTGGCTTTTAATTCACATTTCGATAGCTAAATAGGTCTATAGTATTCAGGCAGAAATTATTTGGAGTGATACTATCTATCTAGAAATATCACTATTTATTTAAATATCATTTGAAAAAATAAATATTATATTTTAATATACTTACTTATATAAAGCGTATCTTTAAAGTAATCAAAACTTCTCATATTTAAATATTGTTTCTCTGTCTGCGACAGTTTTACAGATTTTAGATTTTTTTATTTCGATTGCGATGTAAATTTAAAATGTGAGTATAGTATTGTGATGATTGCTATAATTCTTTTGATTTTCTTGCAATACAAACTTTATTTAATTTAATTTCTTGTACTCCCACATCAACTGCTCGTATTAAATGTGTAGTGCCTGGCATCACATGTCTAGACTAATGTATCAAATATTACTCTATTTTAAATCTGTAATCCCAATTAGGTTCTCAGGCACTTTTATGTGTAAAGAACACTATTTAATTATTTGTTTAATGACTGTTTAAAAAAATAATAAAAAAATAAATTTACTACCATCCGATCAGATTTAAAATAGTTTTACTAAACCCACTTGGATCCTTTTTTACATATATTTATTTATTACGTAACATTAACCATAAGTGTTACAAGTTTTACTATAATTATATTAACCTTTGATATTTATGCTAGATTTAAGGTGGTCTGAAACTATTAAAATGTTCCTAAACATCAGCTAAACGATGATTTGATCATATTATCGTAAACAAATCTCTCGTTCTTTCTTATGCAAAGCGACTCCTCTAAAACTATCTAAAATTATATAGCTAATTCAACTAACATCAAACAAAATAAGCAAGAACAATTTTAACATTCCGATGTAATCAAATGAAATTAAACACGGCGTGACTAAAGTTTAAATAATCAACTTCAATACATACGAGTAGAATGTAACAATAGAAATAGGTTTGATTACAGTTTAGTTCAGTTTCCTTCCTCTCTATTTTTGTTTAAGGAATTTTCACTTTCAGCAGATATCTGCTTTGAATAAAAATATTAAATCTGTACCAGAATTTATCACTATATACATTTGATATAGAGGAGAGATTTATTATAATAATTGCTTCTTATAATCATTATGTTTCCAGGTCGGTCGATTAGTACGTTTTTATAAAAAAGGACAACAGAATGATACTGCAGGCTATAAACACTGAAGATATTCTACGGGTGAGAATATAATACAACTCCACTCTAACAAGCACAATTGACTGTGAATAAACCACCAGCGTCGTGTCTGTTTTATGGGACAACACTGTCAATATAGTGCCGACATTCATCGAGTCAGTTAAATTTTATCCAGTAATAATATAAAACCCGAGTTAAGGGTAGAGTTAAAATATTTATTAGTTATTTATTTCTGAAGCAGTTTATTTAAACATCGACTCCAAATATCTTGTATGTTTGTATCAGTCAGGAGATAACTCATTCGATCTACAATCAGCGTTGTAATGTTTGCAAGTTTTTAATTTAGTGTTGAACTCTTAAAAACGTTATTCAGTAAACAGATTCTCCACTTAAATAATTAAACGTATTTAGTTTTTATAGTTTGCATAACATAAAAAACATATTTAACACTGATCTTTATTTACCTTTTTCGACATAGTAAATTGTTTCTATTTAATAGATTTCAAAAAGTTTTCTAATGCTAATTTGACAGATTTACAATTGAAACAGATTTTTATATTTGAATGTATGTAGAAATCATTTGTACATTATTCATTAATCATTGTTGATTATTCATAATCAAAGTAAAATGTGCCACTAACGAGACATCGTGAATGGACTAGGAAATTAAAAAATTATGTAAAACCTTATAAAACTAATTAAACACATTTATATTTTACATTTTCCACTTTGTAAGTCTTTTATAACAAAAATACGTCTCAAACGACCGAAAAAATCTTCTGATTAATTGTAGCTTTCCTGCGTAATATTTTCAAATATGGGTGGTGTCATGGTTTCGTTTATGCATCTACATGTATATTGGAGTTAAGATATGTATTTTTGGATTGAATTAAACTATTTACTAAGTCATTTGCTTCATTGTTTTTACATGACATGTTTAACATTATTCTTTAAGATTTTACACGTGAATAAGACATAAGACACCTGTTATAGAAAGTTAGTGTTTGTGTTGGTGTAACACGTAAAAATGGTAACTTTTCTGATCCGGTTGTCCCTCAAGTTGTCCAACGTCAGTAAATTAAAAAAAAAATATTACAAAATCGGTAACAAACCATTGGATAGTTTTTATTGGTAATGAGCTTGCAATTTTAGCTTAACCCACAAGGTCTTCATAGCAAAGTTAAACAGTAAAGAAGTTGCTATGTGTTGACTGGTATTGTAGATGTCTACGGGCTGCATCTGGAAAATGTCTATATTATAGATACATTTGGGATACATTTTATACTACGGTATATACCTTTCATTAATATTGGAAACACTTTTAAAAAGTTTGTGATAGTAGCTTTATTAAATAACTATCAATTTTCTCAAATGTAAAATTATTTTTTCCATGGTTTTTTTGACTAACAATATATTTTTAGTGTTTTGATGGTAGTTCTATTTTTAGTCAGTATTATTTACCAGAAATATAATAATTAATTAGTAAATCAATTTTGTATATTTAGTACCAATTACAACGTGTTGGAAATTACTATACAGAACTCTACAGCTTCATATAAACTTAAGTAACTGATTTGTAAATGCTATGTTTACTCACCTCAAGATATACAGTTTTATGTTATCAGAAGTTAAAGTCTTGGTTTTCACTCCATGGTACAGTTATTGGTTCTTCTGAAAGAGAATTTATTCTTCTCATTTGTGATTAACACGTGAGACAAACCCTAAGTAAGATCAGTCCTTACTATTAATATTAGTGTAGCAAGTTGGCTTTCCACTGTACAAATTGTCGTTTAAGAGCGGTGGAACTAGACCACATAAACCTTTTAAATTGTCTCAAACTGCTAATTTAACACTTCGAAGTGTTAGTTACAATATAGGTTCCTTCTAATGAACTCTATTACGTGTGTATTTGTACTAACTATTTCCATGAATGCGTTAACATAAAACTAGAAATATTTAGTTATCATGTGCGTTAGCAATTTTAACAATGTATTTATGCGCTAAAAGTATCTTTGCTCTGATTCAGGAAAGACAGAATAATCAAGATAGGTAAGAATAGGGATAGTGGCTGCCTCCCGTCGAGATCCCATGAGGAGGGATAAAAGGCACATCTCAAAATATGTCACCTTGGAAGAAGGGGATTCCTCCCCTGGATAGCTCTATTCCAGACCGAGGGAGACGGTGATGGCCCCCTCATATTTGGGCTGGAATAAAGACCCACGTACCCCAACAGGCATCTCCTGCAGTATATGAAAACTACCGACCAGCCATTTACCTCAATACCTAAACCTTAGTGGTGTGACACTCCAGGAGAGTAATTTTTGAAAGGCCTATAAATGAATCTCACCCTTAGAGAGCTCCCGGACTTTGTCAGACCTTGAAATATTTTAGATCTCGTTCTCTTTAATGACCCCGGTTCTGGGAATTATCGGCTGGAAATTTCCAGTTTCTGGAAGGTTCTTGCGTTCAGCATTTGCTCACCTGTGTTACACCGATTCCACCACCATCAAAAAGATTTTGATTCACAAATTTATACACTAGGAGGCTTTATTCTGAAGACGATTCGAACAGTTTTAAACTGTTACATTTTAATTTGGAAATCCTTCTACTGATTCCTTGGCGCCATCTACTGATTGAACTGCCTTCCAGGTCCTATTAAACATCAGCATGGAACCTATTCTGTACTAAATTTTAGATTATGGTTATATTAAGCCTTATACCATTTACAAAACAGTAGTCTCAATATTATTTAAACTTTTTAAGTGAACTCCATTTCCTTTTAATCCTTATTCTTCTCGTCCTCATGGGCCACTTGGCCTGTGCGAGGATCCGATCAATCAGAAAAAGGGTGATAGTGAAACAGTGCAATGTCGATGGTACTGATAAAAAGTGCAACGTCGCATACAGGATTTAACCGCTGCTATCTCAGGTCCAAAGTTCAACGTCAGACCTCTCAGCCATCGGTTTTGTCTCTTCTTGCACTGATTTGGAAAACATCGTCATTACACGATTATTTTGCATCATTATACATAAAACAGCTCGAAGCAAGTTGTTCCTTGCTCTCGACGAGTGTGTTTAAATTATAAAAATTCCCTACATTTGGAATAAAATAAAATTTAATTATAGAACTGTGATTTAGAGAATATAAATAAATAATGAATAAATGATTTATTTCCTAAAAAAAACACAAATATAAGTAGAAAGACAAAATCACATGTGTATTACAAATTTGTACTAACATAATATAAAATTCTATTATGACAAATCAAATATAAATTTTATTAGGAAAATAGGGTCCCAAAGGCAAAGCCTGATGAGGGATTCCATCAGATAAGTTTATTTAGATAAAGAGTTCATTTGCGGTTGCAGACACTATAACTATCTATATCTTCTAATCCAATAAATTAATTTATTGTTGCACTCTTTATGGCTTAGCAAACAGAATTAACGAAACTTAAACTTACCCTTCGTGAATTTAAAAATAAACAGAATATACTTATTTTAAAGAAAATATATGTTTAAACATTGCCACAATCCGCCAAACCAAAATAACAAATAATAAATGTTTTATTTTATATACTGAAGCACGTCTATTTTACAGAAACTTAGTACACTATCATATTTTACGTACCACAGTAACATACACTATAAGAGAAAAACAAATTACTTAGTGAATAATAGTTAACAGATACTCAACGTCGCTTCTGTCCATACTTAAAAGCCAAGTTTTAACACTTCTAAGGAATTTATTTAATTTTGTAATATTTTTTATATTTTGCGGCAACCTATATTAAAAAGTCTTGGTCCTGTATAATTAAATGTTTTTTATATAAAAAGTTACATTAGGTTTAGGAACTCTAAAATTACTAGCATTTCTAAGACCTTGTCTAAAAAAAGTTAACATTTGATGGTAAATTTCCACTAATTAAATAAAAAGCTTTTAAAAACTTAAATATATAAATATAACGTAACGGAAAAATATTCATACAAACAAAACATGGATGAGACGGTTCTCTTAATCTTCTCTTTAGAATTAATTTAATGCCATTTTTGAATGTTTTCCACATATTTTATTGTGGAACTATACGTTCCACCCCAAGAAATTATAGCGTATTCTAATCTAATATTTACTAAGGCAAAATATAAAAAAACGTAGAGTTTGGATTGGGCATACGTCCCGCAAGTGATAAAAAAGTCTAATTCCTGTTATGAGTTTTGATTTTAGTTTAATTATATGCGTTTTCCAGCTCAATTCGCTATCTAGAATTATACCCAAATATCTTACTTCTCTGGTTGGACTGATTTCTGAACAATTTACACAGGTATTAAATGTATTTAAACAATCTAAACATTTATATATAATTTGATTATTAAATTCAATGAACCCCTTAAATTAAAATTAATGCAGTTAGGTTTTTGTGTGTTGAGAACTAATTTATTCTTGCAAAACCACCATTTTAAAGTTTCCAGATCAGTTAAAAATTTTCTTTCTGATTCTTCCCACGTCTCACTTAAATAGCAGAGGGCCGTGTCATCCGCAAAATGCGGTGATTTGGCCATTTAATATATATATAAGAAAAAAAGTTGCTCCCAAGACCGATTCCTGGGGGACTCCGTGCCTGAATTCACCCATTTTACTTAAAACACCCTTGATTTTAACACATTGCCTTCTATTTTGTAAGTAGCTGGAAAACCAACCATGAGCTACCCCACGAACTCCACAATTATATAATTTCTCTAATAAAATGGCATGGTTGACTGTATCAAATGCCTTCTGTATATCTAGGAAAAGTCCACTCACACACTTACCACTATTAATACCTTCATTTAATTTGCTAACAAAGTCTAAAAGAGCCCGTTCTGTATTCATTCCCACTCTAAACCCATATTGATTAATGCTAAAAAAATTTATCCTATTTAAAAAGCTAATAAGTTTTTCTTTCATTACTTTTTCTATTATTTTGGAAAATGTTGAAATCAATGAGATCGGGCGAAAATTGCAACAAATGTTGGGAGAATTACCTTTATAAATTGGTATTACAACAGCCATTTTATGACTCAGGGAAAATTCCCCGTGCTAAAACTTAAATTTTAGAGAAGATTTAGAGGTAAGGTAATGTTTAAAAAATGTCTCATTTACAGAAATCATCCGTCACTGTCCTACTTCGTTCGTTCAGAACTCACCACGTGCAGTTTATGAGAATATCGCTCATTTTGACAATTGCAGGACAGTTTCAGTCTCGCACCTTGAATAAGTGTTTCACACTTAACAACATTTAGTATCAAAACGCAAAACCTATTGCGTAAGCTTCCTTGTTGTATTGGCTAGGAATCGAGAGTCAATTTACATTAACTAAGCACACTCCTAGATTTTTATCGAAATCGATAAAGATAATTCTCTCCAGAAAGAAAGCAAGTGTCAGCTGCGCTGCGCTAGTTTAGGTGGAAGTCGGAGTAGAAGGGTATGAAAATTGTAACTTATACCGATTGGTAATCTTTTCTTAGAAAATGTTATTTTTATGTTGACAAAATTTAAAGCAACCTTCAGTCAGGTCAATACAAATTATATCAGCATAATTTAACTATTTACTAAGTCTGAAGATGGAACTAGTTTCTAATGGTAGTTTAACTGCGTGGTGTTGTTAGTATCACCACGTGTCGTGTAACAGGCTTTGGTGAGGTTTATGTGAAATGTCAAGTCTATAGCTATAGGTCACATGTCATAATGTTATATGATTGCATTCAGTTTGATTATTTCTAATTTATTTATCCTGTGATTTTATCGTTGTCATCACGATTACCCATAAGACCGAAATAAAATGTTCACTAATGCTCATCAAAATCCCAAATACTGAGCTGCAACCATCATGGGACTCAATTTTTCCTATATAGAAGTAAAAGCAACATATGTGTTACATAATCTAATATTAAATAGTGTTTGGCGTTAGTAAATTAAGATAGTATTTAATGCAATATACAAATAAAGCTTAAAAACGTCCAATACATGGTTTCGTTCGATCTCTAAATATCACTGGAGATTCAAATATTATATCTGATTTATAGTAGTTATCACTAGATAAAGAAATACAACATTTTCCAATATATAATTTTTTATTTTGTACAAGGCCTTTCTGAATCAAAGATTCCATCATCAGGCACTCCATATCTGATGATCAGTTTTAAGCTGCAAAAATATTAATATTAATAGAAATCTGAGAACTGACTATAGTTTCATATTTTTAACCCTTTTGATACAGTGTTATATCGACCACCACTAACATTTAGCACGAATGGTGATTGGTTTATTTCATAAGAATTTCATACAAATTCTACATTGGCTCTTGGCTACTTGACAATAGGTTTATAATCACTCTTTTCATTGAGGATGAAGTACAACAGCCGCTCATTGGAATATAATGGAGTGCAATTATTAAATAATCCTCAATAAAATAAAGCGGTTCAAGATTGGAATCAAATATCAAGATTGGAATTCAAAGCGTCCAATACAATTCTCAGCACTGAAGAGGAAATAACTTATTGGCTAATTGGATTAGAATTGGAAATTATAACTCGGTGAATAACTTATTTATACCTATTATACTTACTTATACCTATTATACTTATAGTATATTTATTGTAACAAGCGGTAAGGCTGTTCGTAAGTATTGAGTATATCTCTAGCACGTGGTTCTGTAAAATTCAATTATATGATACAGCATATACATTTTTAAGTTCTTTTCAGTTACAATTCACCGATTTTGATTCGAAACTTTAAAACACCTTTAAGTACAAGCACAATGTACTACAGTAAAATATATATTTTTCTTCAAACAATAAAAAAATCTAGGATATACAATGTTACCAGATTCATACATACATTGCAATTCATAAAATTACAATATTCAAATACTTAATACAAGTTAAAAATTGCATCAACATAAATGTACAACTTAAAGCTCAATAAGTCTAATTTAAATTCTATATAAACTGTCTGAACTAAAATCAAATTGTGTAAAGCATTTTAAAATCCTATATAGTATACAAATTTTTACATTTGATTTATTTCATTCTTAAATATAAACAAAAGCAGTTTTCAATATAAAGGATGAGGCAGGTTACATGTGTGTTTTGTTTAGTGATGATGGCATTTTTTTCTCTCTAATTTGACCACTCAATGAAATTGTTGCCTACATTGTAAATTGCTCTAGGTGACCCAATTTATAGGGTTGGGGTGTCATACAAAATATTAAAAGCCAATAAAATATATTTAAATTTTTAATAAAGGCACATTTATAGATATTTTGTATCATAAGGTGTCAAAGCCTAAGAAAATCCTGTTAGCTCGCCAAATTCTTTCTTTCCAAAATTTATCATAATGCAATGTCGTCGGGTAGATTCGTTGACTTCAAAAAAGCTTTTGAAACAACCACAAACCTCCTTTTTACTCATGTTTTTTAGGTTTATGTTTTCTCCAAATTATATTCGCAAACTGAATGCTTAAAAACATTCAAGGCTCATTTCGGTAGTTTATTGTATGGGTTTTGTAATCTATTTTAGAATTCACCAACGCACTAATTTCCACCCTGCTTTAATCATGTTATTAACGAAGACATACAGAATAATACAAGTCCTTTAAGCAACTGAAACATATTGTAATATGGAATTTTACTGATGTAAATGATATGTTGTTACATAATCTATATACCAAGTGTTTTTAAATTCTTTTCACACATAAGGAATCTTGGAAAAACACAAGTGATACCGCAAAGAATTAATGGGCAATGATATGCATACTAAAAAAAACCAATTATTTATCAAGTTGTTTAAGTTAGTTATAGGTTACCTCGTTCTCTCCGCTGTGCCCAAAATACTGTTTTTGTCAAAATTGCCAGTTACATAAGTATAATGGAAAGTTTTTACATGTAGTCTGCATGAAATTTCTTCTAGTTTTTAAATAATATAATGAAAATTCTTATTCAAGAGCATCAAGCAGGAGCCCATTTTTTAGAAAAAAGAACATTTTTACTGATAAATATCTCATACGTTATACGTTAGATGTGGATTTTGTCAAATACTTCTCTAAAACTTGATTTTTGTACGTTTGTTTCAAGAGAATTAATTGTAGTGTACTAGTCATATACTTTAAATTACCTGATATTTCACTGCGCATAGTGTTATAAAATATCTGATATCTGGTCAGTTCAAATATTACTTTTACTGTTACTGTTTTTGTTAGTGATTGGCACAATAGCTTGCTAGTTTCAAATTGTAATCGTACTTAATACTCATAAAAAATCATTCAAAATATTATAATACTAATAGTAATAACATAATAATAATTAAAAAACGAATGAAATATTTATAGCAAATTTGTTTACTCAAACTAAAAAAGAAGACAATAAACCACTTACATAAGATGTTGGAAATTTGCTGTCTTTAACGGCTGAAGAGTCCTATTTTGCGAATACTTCAATATATTTTTAATACCAAATTGCCATAAGTATTTTTAGCAAACTAGATGTGATATAGTAAAAATTTTAAATAACAGAGTAAATGTAAAGGACTTCACGGTTTAAAGTTATTGTAAGTTTTGAGCCTTCTATTTTCATAGGAGGAAATTACTTTTAATTTTAGGTAATAAAGTATATTATCTAATATTGTTACATTAGCCGCAGGTGTGGTGTTATGTCCGCCACTTTTCCTGTTGGCAAACTTGGCCCAACTTTCATCAATATGGCGATTCCAAACTTTCAGTAACCGAACTTAACTACGTAACTTAACACCTTCCAAGTGTGTTTTATAAATAAATTAACTAGCTTCAATTTGGACTTTATCTTTGTATACACCTTTTAAAGATGTCCTAAATTAAGTTTAGATTACACAAAGTTAGTTTTTAAATTTACACTTGTATAATTTAATCAGGCTTAGGTTTATATCTAAATAAATTCCTTACAACCATTAAACGCTTCCTCCTGAAAACTAAGAAACATTATATTTAAAATATCTTTATTACATTTATGATCGTCATAAAATAAGATGGGAATACGACAAATCACTTGTCACTTATCAGGGTTCACTGAGGTTTATAGTTATGTTTCATGAGTTAGTACGTCAAGTGCTAAATCTCATATTATAGTACTCAGTTTGTTTCAAAATTCAGTCACTTACTCCATGCCATTTTTTTTCCCGTAAAACACGAGTAAAACTGCTCAGCCAAATCCCATGGAGTAAAATGCATTATCATCAAATTCAATGTTGCTTATAGAGACAAAATTTAAATTCTATAGGTTGGTTCTTTCTGGAGATATAGGCGCATAGCATACTGACGGGCAGATATAAATTATATTTTGGAACCCATGGAACAATAGACTTCACTAAAGCTCAGCCAATAACAGTTCGGTTTCTATAGTTTTTGTTTGTTGTAAATATATTTTCTTACTAGGGCAAGCAACTTTGACGTTATGCACTGTTAATATTAAACCTTTTTATACTTAGTAATGTGCTTAGTCAGTTCAATTTCTTAAGAATTGTAGGAAGTCAAGCAAAGAAGGGTTAAAGATACTTTCAAGATTGATGGTTCAAGAGGTTTATCAAGTTCTGCTAATATCAGAAGACTAACTTAAATGAAGTTCTGTCCAAAGTTTTCTCATTGCAGTAATTCAAACTTCTTTCATCACGATAAATACTTTAAATCATCTGTAGTGGTCTGTTAGTTCTATACTTTTAAACTTTCTCAAAATAATTACTTTGAATGATATGCATTTTATAGTGATCTTGTCGTTAATAATTTATCAACACATTCAGTTCAATACTGAAAGTTATTACCAATAATTCGTGTGTCACAATGAAACGTTTGTTTTGGATACTAACAAAGCACAACCAAACATACGGTATAGAATATCATTTGGAGGAACTTACTTTGATAAACTAACCCACAACGTATATATTAACTGTTTCTAGAGAGTAGTAAAGAGGAAGCAAGTCGTAGAAACCATACTCAATTTAGTAGGTGTATTGTAGTAAATCAATGGGTTTAAATCATTAAATCAACAATAATTGTAAAAACTATGTGATTTATCTTTTTCTAAATCTAAATACAAATTTATTTCCTCTAATGACCCTTTGGACTCGGTAGAGATGTTATAAACTTCAATTATATCCCAGTTTTATATTCTGTATATTTTATAAACAGTTATATACATGTTAGTTAGATTGTTTTGATATACCTATATTATAATTATAATAATATAATACAAGCGTAATTTTTGAACTTATGGAAATTTGTGATACTTCCTCATACTTATCACAAGTTATATATAAGAAAATGTCTTATTATCTCTTGTGAGAAGCGACTCCTCTAACACTATCTTATGTCATAAGACTGATAAAAATTACTGTCAATATAATGCGATAAAATAATTTTAACATTTCGATGTGATAAAATAAGATTAAATATTTACAGTGAAAATAATTCTCTTTTATACACAGAATATAACAGTTTACAGAGGTAACATTAGCGTTTTGGTACAGTTTTCTTCCATTGTGTTTTTATATTGTAAACGTTTAACAGATATCTCCGCGCTCAATGCAAAAAATTGAATCCGAATATGAATCCATCGATTTATATACTTTTACGTCACAAAACCGAGATTGTTATAGTTATTGCACCTCATAAACATTATATGTTCTCAGATCGGTCGAGTGGTACGTTTATATAAAAAGGACGATAGAATAATATTGCAGACTATAAAAAGAGTATTCTAAGAGATACAAAATAAAAAGTGAGGTTTATGACGGGGCAAGGATATAACACAGTCAAAAGACAGGTAAATTTTATATGGAACCCTCGTTTTCATACATCGTTCAGATAAATAATAAATTTGAGGATGATTTCATATAACTGTGATGATATGACGATTACGTAATGAGTAGAATGTTTATATCGTGATGTATTAACAATATAGATTAAAACCCCCAATATTTAGCACTAATTCATTTAAATATTTTCATAAATTTTGCGGATTTCTTGAACGACTAAACTTTATAATGAATTAAATTCTTAAGAAACGGCAGTGATGAACATGTAATCCAAAGGATCTTGAATTTATAATTAAACAAAAGATAAGTATTAAGTAAGCCAAACAAAGACTCATCACATTGTCTACACTCAATAGGGAAAATCCAAGGACAGTGGCAGTGTCAGCAATAAATCCAGATAAACTTATAATCCTCCTCTCAACAGGGAGTGGCTGACAGTTTATCCACCCAAGCTTACGTTTTGTCCTTTCTGACTTTCCCACAAGTAAATATTCAAAAAACTCCCGTACTAAACAATCAACTGTTATAATTTTGAATATTTTTTAAACACTAATAACAGGTCTAATTAACATTTATACTAATAGTAGGGTGGCTATCCTGTATGTATGCATATCGAATGAGTAATAATTTAAGAAAAGAGTGTATAGATTTGCTATGAAAATATTCACCAGAGCTAAGCGACTGTCATAAAAAAAAACTAAAAAAGATTAATGAAATATTTATTGGTGCTGAATTTTGGATAGCGTCTACATAGAACCAATGGGTATTTATATTTGAAGGTTGGTTTTTGATGATGGATAGACTGTAAAGGAAAAAGTATTTTTCCGGACATTTACCATCGTTTGGTGATACAAAATGTAATTTGATGGCCAATCATCATGGGGTTTACTGTAAAGACGTCATACATATTACCCTAATGTTGTTCAATACAAGTTAGCAGTACGCAACACCACCTTGATTTTAAAATATGCCTATGCCTAAAATATGTCTACTTCTGCTTCTAAACTACATTAAACAACATTATTTGTTACTGAAAAGCTAGGGACTCCCCCTTTAGGATACCTCCACACTGGCCTGTAAAAGTTCAACTATGACGGATATCTTTGTGTCTATACAACGCAGTATCATGACAAGTTTGAGAGAAATTTATTATAATTTCACGGGTATCGTTTCGCTCTACCAAAACAGGTTACAAAACACTAAAATTGAATCAATATGCATCAGTAGATTAGAATATCATTCAGTTACTAGGACATACGTCAGGAGTTAAAAGGATGTCATTATAAGGAATATGCCCATGGTGTCCTGTGTTTTAAGGTTAAATTTGTTACGAAGCCGAGGGCAACTTCTAGTAATTCTATAAATGTCACTCGATATAATTCTATACAATACTTTTTAAGCTATGCATTATATCTGTCCAGTACCATTTCGATTTATAAATATTGATTGTCATTTTGCAAGAATAACCTAATCAAAAATATACCATGCTGATTGCTAATCCTTCCGTATCCGTGCTTATTTGTTATTCTTCAATACCACATATGTGTAAAATCAGAACATTAAATACATATTACATTAAGTCAATATCCACAACAGTCATAAAAAGACATCTTGTCAAGAGTTTCTTTCAGATACAGGTAATAGAAAAGACAGCTCTCTTGAAGAACAGGAATGTAACAGGTGAATTACCTGAACACAGTAACGGAACAGAACATATCAAAGAGGCGAGGAAGCTCTGCATTCTGAGTAAACTGTCAAGTACTTGGTCACGTCTTGTGATATTTTATTACTTTATTCTCGTCGTTATTTTGACAGTCATTTGTTCTTGCATAGAATTATTTTACAGTGAATACGGGAATTGTTTTCTGAAGGGTAACAACGAGAAGTCATAATAATATAGATACATAATAACTACATAACTTTTACATATTTGATTTTAATATATACTGGTAACAAATGTAACCTAATATAAACAAATAATCAATTTATGGAAATTTTCAAACCCAAATAATTCTGTACATATAATTTTTCTACTATGCTCTAGTCTTTTCAAGGAGATTTGATTTAGTGTAAAGGCGTTAAGTGTCTTTGTTCATTACACGAGTCTTGTCAGGGTTACTTCTTTGAAAAAGTGAAACCGTGATTTCCAAAAGACCGAATTTACCACATTACTGAACCAGTCACACACCGAATTCAACAGTTAACGTGCGTAAAGTCTGACTGACAGAAATCAGACAGATTTCGTTATTAATTAGTGAGATACTATTATTCGGCCGGTCAGTAGATGGATATAATAAATTAAAAAGCGTGAATAAAAAGAAATAACAAAAACATCTCAGTCAAATAGTTGTATCCAAATGCCATCTTGCGCAATATTATTCTGATATTAATTTTTTAGAGTATTTTCCACAATTACAGTATTTTAGCAAGAACTAAACGTCATGACATCATCCTGTACTTCAAGCTAATGCACAGATTCTGAAGTGAATTTCAGATAATATTCCAGGTGAGAGATGTACAGAAGACATATAAAGTCATCTGACATGAATGAACATGTTACTATTGGATGACGAAGTGCCCCGAGAGACAGACACGTCCGGTGACGGTACCTTTCCTACGTGACGTTTCTCTCCCGCTGAGAAACTGTAGTTTTTCGCATTTAAAATTACCTCATTAGATATTTACATTTATTTGCTTATACAGCTCAGGGTGATAAGGATACTTGATTTTTATCAGAATGAAATTTATTTCAATGTTGATGGAAAATGTGTGAAATTTATTTTTTTAAATTTAATGCTTAATATAGTTATATACAGTTAATTACATCTATCGTACAGGGTGTAACCTTAAATAGAAGCGATAAAATTGCAAAATAAAGTAATTTTTAATGAAGGTGATTATAGTAAACATGTTTTTTTACATAAGACATATTAATACATGTAGGCTAACTATCCGTGTATCATGTAGACTTATCTAATAGAGTGTTTGGAAAGACAGAATGCAATAAACACCAGGTTATCTAGACAAGTCATTGTAGTGCCCACCCTAGTTTACCGAAAAATTTATTATTTACACACTGCTATGAAACATAACTCAATGAATAAAATTAGATTATATCTTCTGGAAAGATATTTCTAGAAAGGTGGCAACTGCAGAATTTAAAATCACACTTTATTTCAGCATAAACAATAATTACTTACATAATTGTGCATTTTCAGCCACGAAATTCGCGGAGTGTAAATCATGGCATGCGAGATGGTAAAATTTTATTTTAATTGGGGAGATCTAAACAGTTATTTTATGTATTATTCTATGTCTAACTGTTCGAAAGATATCTAAAGAACAAATGAGCTAAGGACTTGATATTTTGCTTGCAACCTCACTTGTGGTAGGGAGTATTGCTTCTCTGCTATGCTTAAAAACACTTTAATCAATTTATTGTTAACAATTGCGTATTCTTTAACTTTCAAAATATTTCATATGTACAATGTATAACTTCAATATATATATATATAATTCGTTAGTTATTTCACAGTTACCTGTTTAATAAAAGTCTTTATAAATTGTGGTTTTTACTTTTTAAGAAATAATACACCTTCAGAGGATGAACCAAGTTTGTGGCTAAAGCTAAACAAGTACCTTGTTTAAAGTGCTGATGTGTAATCCGAGTAGAAAAGACGTGAGGCATTGTTTACACATTCTGCAGCTCTTGTACCTAGCTCTAACTCAGAAAATAAGAAAACACAAAGGGAGTTGTTGAGAAAACACTGATTAAGCACTGGTCTAGTGCCTACTTCACTTACTTAATTGAAAACGTTTTTTATGTAAACGGTAGTGTCTCTTACAACCGAATTTGAACACCTGAATTCATTTTGACAGTAATTGGTTATATTTGATCATTTTTTTTATTTTTTTTCAAGAAATTCACCGTTTCCCTCAACATAACCTCAAAGCAGTATTATTTTAACAAACAGGTGGCTAGCTACAACTACAGTCAAATTGTAACTGGATATCAGCTATTTTCACGTGAAATATGGTTCCACTCAACTCGCTGTAATATACTGACAAAACTTCTCTTTTGCCTACCTACAGATAAATACAAATTTCTGTACGATTGTCTGTTTGTTCATATTTCCGCAGGGTATCTCGATAATGAAATTACTTATAGACTTGACATATTGCAACCTCAGCGAAACCTGTTACACGAGGCATTTAAGACTCTTATAAAAACAACACTGACCAAATAAGCGTTTTATAGTACAGACGAGTTAATTGCATAACATTGGGAGACGTAAGAAATTGTTTACAGGGAGATTTGAATGTCAAAATTGTATATTTTGAAAAGGGAATTTGATACAAGAATGAGTGGAAAAAGTTTAGCTTAATTATGCTTTCTGACGATTGCCATAACATGTACTATGAACTCGCAATAAAGAAATTTATTATTATTATGTAATATGGCCTACTCCTACCTTGTTGTTAATAAAATAAACATCAAAGTTGGTTTCACATACATTTTTGGGTTACACTACACTTGTTTCTATGGATATAATGTTGTTAATTATATTCCTTCGTCTACTACAGGGATTGTTTTACTATAAGTGATATATTAATAGTTATAAATTAAAATGTTCCAAGTGATTTTGCTGGGTTATTTCTAAATCGATTAAATGAGGTTTAAATTACGTA
Source organism: Homalodisca vitripennis (assembly GCF_021130785.1). NCBI lineage: Eukaryota > Metazoa > Arthropoda > Insecta > Hemiptera > Cicadellidae > Homalodisca > Homalodisca vitripennis. Next base: position 34,765,345 of record NC_060213.1, read on the forward strand.
GAGTAAAAGTTTGGAGAAAACTTCAGCTAAGTTATTACTATGGTATTATCCAGATCTTGAAATCCTCATGGGGATATTTAATCAATACAGTTCTGAAATATTTATTGTTTTTAAAATAACGTATTAACATATGCGTTCCATGTTTTAATTATGTATATTAAAGTATCAGACATACACAACCAAAAAACTAATAATATGTAATAAATAACCGTGTGCATAACCGTTTTAGCTGAGATTACAAGCAAATTATAAATCAGCAATGGAAAAAACACTAATATCAAAGTAAATTAAAATGACCATAAATAAAACTGTTTAAAAATATTTTTCTTGATCTTGGGAAGAAAGGAAACTCAACATTAGTGTCGGAAATATAATTCACACACGAACCAGAAGTTGTCATACAGGCACGCACTGTATGTTGTAAAAAAGCATACGTGTAGAAGTATTGCTTTTTACACGGGCAATTATATGAGAAAATATGAATGTTTAATGTTTTTTAATTTTTATATTCCGTCATCATTTACATTATACCATGCTTTGTCCATTCATACACAACATTCACACATACTAATAAGAATTTACATTGCAAATAACGATTGCCGGGTCAGCTAGTTATTTAGATCTCCGCGCAAGCAAACGACAAATTTACCATACTACGGGCTATAATTACACTCCGCCAAATTTCTTGGTTGAAAATGGACAATTATATAACTCATTCTTGTTTATGCTGAAATTAAGTTTTATGCAGAAATTAAGTTCTGCAGGTGCTACATTTATCGAAATATCTTGCCAGAGAATTTATTCAAATGTTAATTATAAGTTATGTTTCACAGCAGTGTGTAAATCATACAACATGGTGGGGTGCTACAACGTCTTGTCTAGATAATTTGGTGTTTATTGCATTCTATCCTCCTAAGCAGCCTATTTGATAAGTCTACAAGGATAGTTAGGCTACATGTATTAATGTGTCACATATAAAAATAATTTTTATTATACTTGTACTCACTTTGATTAAAAAATTACTTTACCTTGCAATTTTCTCGTTCCCATTAAGGTTACTCCTGTACAAACGCAAATATGTTCACTAACTCTAAGCCTAATCCTATGAAATTGTTTACACTATTATTGAACTCAATGTTGCCTATAAAGCTTCAAACAAAATTTCAAGTCAATAGGTTAGTTAGCGGGCTACATACGATAGATATATGTAATTAACTGTATCTGTATGTACTATAGTAAGCGTTAAATTTAAAAATGAAATTTCACACCTTTTCCATCAACGTCGAAACAAATTTAATGCTGATAAAAATCAAGTATCAATATCACTCTGAGCTGCATAAGCAAATAAATATTTAGCGAGGCCAATTCAAATACAGAAACTACACGACAGTTTTTCAGCGGGAGAAACGTCACGTAGGAAAGGTAGCGTCACCGGACGTGTCTGTCTCTCGGGGCACGTCGTCATCCAATAGTCACGTCCATTCATGTCAGATGACTTTATATGTTTTCTGTACATCTCTCACCTGGAATATTATCTGATATTCACTTGAGAAGCTGTGTATTAGCTTGAAGTACAGGATGATGTCATGAAATTTAGTTGTTGCTATAATAATGTAATTATTGAATACTAAAAAAAAAGTAATATCATAACGTTTTAGCATAAGATGGCATTTGATAAAACTATTTGACAGAGATGTGTTTGTTAGTTTTTTCATTTACGTTTTTTATTTATTTTATCTCACTAATTAATGACGAAATATATTTTCTGTCTGTTTTCACGCACGCAAACTGTCGAATTCGATGTGTAACTGTACCTCTTCATCGGTACTGAAAATAGTAAAATTGGTCTTTTGCAAATCCCAATTCCTCTTTTTCAAAGAGGTAACCCTGGTTACATTGGTCTTATGAATAATCATGTATTTAAGATGAAAACCACAGACTATACTTTTTAGAAAATCAATTAATTTACAGTACTTGTAAAGGTTAATCGTATGAAAATTTACAAACAAATTATTACAAAATTATAATACTGGATAGTTTTTTTTAATGGGATTTTTACTCTTGATTCCAGTAATTGTTGTTTGAAAGTTTAACTCACTTTCTTCTTTATCTGTTTTAAACTCATTTCTTGACATAAGAGGATTGAACGTTTTAATTGACTCTTCACAACCCCTGGAGTATCACTGGTCTTTTCATTCTACATGGTATTTATATGGCCGATAACATTCATATTGAATCTTGCAACATGATAAAGTAAATGCACTTCTTTAGAACCTGCAACCGATTCGACAATGGTTATTTAACAGTCCTTTTCCTCTTGTGCCTATTTTTATTACAACTTGATTCTGATAAAAAAGAAAGAAACCTGATATTGATCAGGATATCCATGAAATTAGGGTTCGCCGATGAGTTTGGAGCGTTGAAGGTCTGAATTGTTTACAGTTAAAGGCCGCCCAAAGTACATGGTTTAGTCCACAACTTCTACCATCAATAGCAAGTATGAAGAAAAGCTCCTCCACCAAGGCTTCAGATTTTAAGCAAATAATATAATATTTGGTTTGGAAATTCCTCTTAAGTTTTAATTACTCAAAAATATTGAAATAAAACTTTCTTAAATGTGTGGAATTATTATATCTCTGATTATAAAAATTTCGAAGAACGATGATAATATAACGACTACTTAATGTTTGGCACGTTTATCTACATACGTATTAACAACATAGAGTAAAAAGAAAAGGAATAATTAACACTAATATTTTAACAGATTGTGAGCTAGTCATAACTTTGCACGTTCTGTCTCCTGGATTGACGTTAAAGGGAAACGTCATTATCTTTACTGCCGTCAATCCTATTTTAAGACAAGTCAAATCGATTTTCAAGTATTTAAACCTGAAAAAAAAAATGAAAATGAAAACAACCACAACCACTAATGACACTTATTACTACTACTCATGACACTACTACTTAAACTACCACTCATGACACTTAAAATAGAGAAAATAAATCAAAATATTTTTATTTGTTTTGTATTTCCTACCAAATAAAAGAAACAAGACTCTTAACGCCTTGCACTTAATTAAATCGCCTTTAAAAGACTAGATCATAGTAAAATTATGATGTGTACAGAATTATTTGGGATTAAAAATTTCCATAAATTGATTACTGTTTATATTAGTTTTACATTTACCAGTAATTTTTGAAATCGCATCTATAAAATCATATCATTATTATGTTTCTACATTATTATAAAATTTCTTTGTTACCCTTAGGAGAACAATTTCCTTATTTACTTGATAATTTAATGCAATGACTACCAAAACATCGACAAGAATAAGTAATAAAATATCGCAAGACGTGACCGAGTACTCGACAGTTACTCAGAATGCAAAGAGTTTCCTCGCCCCTTTGATATGTTTCTGTTCCGTTACTGTGTTCAGGTAATTCACCTGTCACATTCCAGTTCCCTCAAGAGAACTGTATTTTCTATTACCTGTGCCTGAAAGAAACTCTTGACAAGTTATGTCTTTTTATGACTGTTGTGGATATTGCATTAATTTTATATATATATATATATAAAAAATATTATATATATAAAAATATTATATATATAATATTTTATATATATAATATTTTATATATATATAATATTATATATATATATATATATATATATATATATATATAATTACATATATATTTCATGTTCTCATTTACATATATTTTATATTGAGGGGTAACAAATAAGCAAGGATACGGAGGAATTGGGAATTACCATTGTATATTTGAGCTTAGGTAATCCTTGTAAATAACAATAAATATTTTTCAATCAGATAGTATATGTTATCAGTGTGAAATGGATGTGATGTACCCTCGACGAGTTTCCGTTATATCAGTTATATTTATTACATTGTGTCATGATTTTTGATTCCACTTGCTATAATCACGGACTCACCAAACTCGCTAGTTTTCTTTAATTGTAGCCACGAAGCGAATGATTTTTGAAGCGAATCATGTTAATGCCCAGTTTTATACCTTCAATATCGTTATGTACACATTCCCAATATGTGCATTATTTAAAATCCAGAATAAATTAATTGGTTTGCTTCACTGCCATTAAGTTGAAATAAGAAGAGTTGTCTTTCACTCCATATATGTAAAAAATTAAAATATTGGCTAAACTAATCAAACACATGATCGAGCTGTCATAATACAATACTTACACAAATCAGTTGATTACATTTAGCAGGATCTTTTAATTCATATTACACAAACTTTAAAGACCAAGATGGGAGTTTTTACTACTTTAAATACCAGTGGGGTTTATCCGGAGGGATTTCAGAAATAAGAATAGGGTTATATTCATGACAGGGACCCTAAGAGTGCCCGTATATAATTGTTGTACAATCGTTTGAATAGTTTGTTAGTGAAAGTATAACAAATAAACACAGGAAATTTCGAATTTTCAGTGTTATTAGGATGTATAAAGTTTGTTCTACTATGCCCAAATAAAGATAAACTATAAATATTCTGAAGGAAAATGAAATTTTTCCGGACATTAGCTAACGTTCAATGATACAAAGATATCAGTAACACTATTAAATTCTATATCACCTAACAATGGCAAATATCCGGAAAATCCTGTTTCCTTCACAGTCTAAACCATCGTCAAAAAACAAACTTCAAATATAAAATCTTATTGATTCTATATAGATATTATCAAAATTACATCACCAATAAATATTTTATTTATCTTTTTTAGTTTTTTCACGACAGTCAGTTTGGCTTTGGTAAAGATTTCATGGCAAATTTATAAACTTTCAAAGAATTCTTGACATGTTATTCGTACATAAAAAATTGCCACCCTACCATTATTATACGTTTTTTTATGTTTAGAACATAAGAAATTATTCCTGTCATTAGTGTTTAAATTACAATTCAAAATTGTACCTGCTTACTGTTAGTACGGGAAATATTTGAATATTTACTTGTGGGAAAGTCAGAAATACAAACGTAAGCTTGGGTGACTAAACTGTCAGCCACTCCCTGTTGAGGGAGGGATTATAAGTTTATCTGGATTTATTGCTGACACCGCCACTGTCCTTGGATATTCGCTATTGAGTGCAAACAATGTGGTAAGTCTTTGTTTGGCTTACTTAAAACTCCATTTTGTTTAATTAAGATCCCTGGGATTACTTTTTTTTAACGTTTATCATTAACGATAGTTTAGAATTACATTCATTCTAATGTTCAGTCTATCAATTAATTAGAAAATTGATATGAATTAGTGTTAAATATTGGGGTTTTTAATCTATGTTGTTATTATATCCCTACATAAAACGTTCTAATCATTAAGTAATCGTCATATCATCATTGTTTCTACGAAATCAGCTTCTAAATTTTTATTCATCTTCAATTTTAAGTATCAAAATGAGGGTTCCATATAAAATTTACCTGTATTTTGACTACGTGAGAGACATTTGAAACTTTTGAAGAAACTGATATTTTTCATTTCTTAATCTTTAAACATAATTTTTACTCAGTAAATTAACAATGGAAATAAATTTTTGATATGTGTGAAAATAATTAGGTTATTTGGCATTTTGCGTGTGTCTATAATGTGCCAGTTAGTTTTTACATTATAGTATGTGACTGTATAGCCGTCTGCTTTCATCTAGCATCATTTCTATCCTTTGCAAGCTGGAAATATTGTGTTATTTCTGCTATGTAAAACTGTATTTCTTTTCAAATGTTCGGAAGCAATTTCTTTGAGACAGAAGCTATACTAGGGCTATCCTTAAAGTAAATTACGTTAGTTTCATTTTGTTTAATATTTTGTAATTTAATTTAATAAAATCATCATATAAAAATAATTTAACAACCTAACACAACTTTTTTTACTTTATAACACAATCACTTCCTTCCTAAAATTTATGGCTACTCACACTTTCAGGTGAATCACGTTTAAGTATACTGTTAACATTGTAACATGTAAAATGTGGGAACAAATATTCAAGGAAACACTTTCAATTAACATCCATAAACACACACACACGTACATACACGCGCGCGCGCAGTTGTGTGTTTTCGTACATATATGTATATACACACAAAAATTATATTAAATACACATACATTATATTATATTATATACATAATTAAGTTTTGATTACATACACGTAAATATACATGAATTACTGTTTCATAAAACTTAACAGAATATACCAACACACGAGTCAATTTCTAGTTTTTAAAGTATGACATTATGGTATTTTTACTTTACTAACTTTAAGTTTGGCTGCTATAATACCTTTCAAAAATATTCTAAAATTATTAAACCCATAGCAAAATAAATACCACATCTAGGACTATTTATTAAAGCAATTAAAAGCTATATTTTAAAGGAACCCAACAATTAATGTGGTTTGCATTTATCACGAATACGCGTTAACACATGAACTCTTAACTAAGTTGTAAAATTGATTTTGGAAAACTTCCAAGCACCGCTTAGCATAACTTTAAGCGTGCGTTTTCAAAACTCAATTATTTATTCTACAAGATATAGAGAACTTCAAAGTTTGCATTCGGTAATTTAAAAGGGCAGCAAATCTGTATGAAATTGAAGTGCTGGAATGACGAAAGCAAACATGAAACCCGGAGCGCTTGTAATAAACCAAACAAAGCCTTCGACTCAATATTGGTTGTTACTTAGGCCCTTACACGTACGTAACCCCATATTTATGATAACAAAATGGATTGAAATCGTACGTACTTTTATTGAGGTCAGCAGGGTGGAGACTATTTTGGTCCTGCAAAGGACCGAAGTATATAAATGGATGACTCAAAACGTATTCTGAACGAAGACATATGTAATACCTTCTTTAATCATTATCCCTCGGTATAAACTCATCAGCAAAAATAGTGTTGGTTTTAAGTGTTGCTTCCTTTCTATTTATCACTATACCAGTTGTGCAAAGGCGCCTTTAGAATTTTCGTCGTAAAACACTACAATGGCTAGCGTCCGTCATTGCGGTGTTGCTTCTCTGGACTAGAAATGAAGCAAGGACGGAATACAAAGATCTATATTCTGTGCGTGTTGCTCCAATGCCAAGACGTAGATGGATATAATAAATTAAAAAGCGTGAATAAAAAGAATAACAAAAACATCTCAGTCAAATAGTTGTATCCAAATGCCATCTTGCGCAATATTATTCTGATATTAATTTTTAGAGTATTTTCCACAATTACAGTATTTTAGCAAGAACTAAACGTCATGACATCATCCTGTACTTCAAGCTAATGCACAGATTCTGAAGTGAATTTCAGATAATATTCCAGGTGAGAGATGTACAGAAGACATATAAAGTCATCTGACATGAATGAACATGTTACTATTGGATGACGAAGTGCCCCGAGAGACAGACACGTCCGGTGACGGTACCTTTCCTACGTGACGTTTCTCCCGCTGAGAAACTGTAGTTTTCGCATTTAAAATTACCTCATTAGATATTTACATTTATTTGCTTATACAGCTCAGGGTGATAAGGATACTTGATTTTTTATCAGAATGAAATTTATTTCAATGTTGATGGAAAATGTGTGAAATTTATTTTTTTAAATTTAATGCTTAATATAGTTATATACAGTTAATTACATCTATCGTACAGGTGTAACCTTAATAGAAGCGATAAAATTGCAAAATAAAGTAATTTTTAATGAAGGTGATTATAGTAAACATGTTTTTTTTTACATAAGACATATTAATACATGTAGGCTAACTATCCGTGTATCATGTAGACTTATCTAATAGAGTGTTTGGAAAGACAGAATGCAATAAACACCAGGTTATCTAGACAAGTCATTGTAGTGCCCACCCTAGTTTACCGAAAAATTTATTATTTACACACTGCTATGAAACATAACTCAATGAATAAAATTAGATTATATCTTCTGGAAAGATATTTCTAGAAAGGTGGCAACTGCAGAATTTAAAATCACACTTTATTTCAGCATAAACAATAATTACTTACATAATTGTGCATTTTCAGCCACGAAATTCGCGGAGTGTAATCATGGCATGCGAGATGGTAAAATTTTTATTTTAATTGCTGGGAGATCTAAACAGTTATTTTATGTATTATTCTATGTCTAACTGTTCGAAAGATATCTAAAGAACAAATGAGCTAAGGACTTGATATTTTGCTTGCAACCTCACTTGTGGTAGGGAGTATTGCTTCTCTGCTATGCTTAAAAACACTTTAATCAATTTATTGTTAACAATTGCGTATTCTTTAACTTTCAAAATATTTCATATGTACAATGTATAACTTCAATATATATATATATAATTCGTTAGTTATTTCACAGTTACCTGTTTAATAAAAGTCTTTATAAATTGTGGTTTTTACTTTTAAGAAATAATACACCTTCAGAGGATGAACCAAGTTTGTGGCTAAAGCTAAACAAGTACCTTGTTTAAAGTGCTGATGTAATCCGAGTAGAAAAGACGTGAGGCATTGTTTACACATTCTGCAGCTCTTGTACCTAGCTCTAACTCAGAAAATAAGAAAACACAAAGGGAGTTGTTGAGAAAACACTGATTAAGCACTGGTCTAGTGCCTACTTCACTTACTTAATTGAAAACGTTTTTTATGTAAACGGTAGTGTCTCTTACAACCGAATTTGAACACCTGAATTCATTTTGACAGTAATTGGTTATTTGATCATTTTTTTATTTTTTTTTCAAGAAATTCACCGTTTCCCTCAACATAACCTCAAAGCAGTATTATTTTAACAAACAGGTGGCTAGCTACAACTACAGTCAAATTGTAACTGGATATCAGCTATTTTCACGTGAAATATGGTCCACTCGCTGTAATATACTGACAAAACTTCTCTTTTGCCTACCTACAGATAAATACAAATTTCTGTACGATTGTCTGTTTGTTCATATTTCCGCAGGGTATCTCGATAATGAAATTACTTATAGACTTGACATATTGCAACCTCAGCGAAACCTGTTACACGAGGCATTTAAGACTCTTATAAAAACAACACTGACCAAATAAGCGTTTTATAGTACAGACGAGTTAATTGCATAACATTGGGAGACGTAAGAATTGGTTTACAGGGAGATTGAATGTCAAAATTGTATATTTGAAAGGGAATTTGATACAAGAATGAGTGGAAAAAGTTTAGCTTAATTATGCTTTCTGACGATTGCCATAACATGTACTATGAACTCGCAATAAAGAAATTTATTATTATTATGTAATATGGCCTACTCCTACCTTGTTGTTAATAAATATAAACATCAAAGTTGGTTTCACATACATTTTTGGGTTACACTACACTTGTTTCTATGGATATAATGTTGTTAATTATATTCCTTCGTCTACTACAGGGATTGTTTTACTATAAGTGATATATTAATAGTTATAAATTAAAATGTTCCAAGTGATTTTGCTGGGTTATTTCTAAATCGATTAAATGAGGTTTAAATTACGTAGAGTAAAAGTTTGGAGAAAACTTCAGCTAAGTTATTACTATGGTATTATCCAGATCTTGAAATCCTCATGGGGATATTTAATCAATACAGTTCTGAAATATTTATTGTTTTAAAATAACGTATTAACATATGCGTTCCATGTTTTAATTATGTATATTAAAGTATCAGACATACACAACCAAAAACTAATAATATGTAATAAATAACCGTGTGCATAACCGTTTTAGCTGAGATTACAAGCAAATTATAAATCAGCAATGGAAAAAAAACACTAATATCAAAGTAAATTAAAATGACCATAAATAAAACTGTTTAAAAATATTTTTCTTGATCTTGGGAAGAAAGGGAAACTCAACATTAGTGTCGGAAATATAATTCACACGAACCAGAAGTTGTCATACAGGCACGCACTGTATGTTGTAAAAAAGCATACGTGTAGAAGTATTGCTTTTTACACGGGCAATTATATGAGAAAAATATGAATGTTTAATGTTTTTTAATTTTTATATTCCGTCATCATTTACATTATACCATGCTTTGTCCATTCATACACAACATTCACACATACTAATAAGAATTTACATTGCAAATAACGATTGCCGGGTCAGCTAGTTATTTAGATCTCCGCGCAAGCAAACGACAAATTTACCATACTACGGGCTATAATTACACTCCGCCAAATTTCTTGGTTGAAAATGGACAATTATATAACTCATTCTTGTTTATGCTGAAATTAAGTTTTATGCAGAAATTAAGTTCTGCAGGTGCTACATTTATCGAAATATCTTGCCAGAGAATTTATTCAAATGTTAATTATAAGTTATGTTTCACAGCAGTGTGTAAATCATACAACATGGTGGGTGCTACAACGTCTTGTCTAGATAATTTGGTGTTTATTGCATTCTATCCTCCTAAGCAGCCTATTTGATAAGTCTACAAGGATAGTTAGGCTACATGTATTAATGTGTCACATATAAAATAATTTTTATTATACTTGTACTCACTTTGATTAAAAAATTACTTTACCTTGCAATTTTCTCGTTCCCATTAAGGTTACTCCTGTACAAACGCAAATATGTTCACTAACTCTAAGCCTAATCCTATGAAATTGTTTACACTATTATTGAACTCAATGTTGCCTATAAAGCTTCAAACAAAATTTCAAGTCAATAGGTTAGTTAGCGGGCTACATACGATAGATATATGTAATTAACTGTATCTGTATGTACTATAGTAAGCGTTAAATTTAAAAATGAAATTTCACACCTTTTTCCATCAACGTCGAAACAAATTTAATGCTGATAAAAATCAAGTATCAATATCACTCTGAGCTGCATAAGCAAATAAATATTTAGCGAGGCCAATTCAAATACAGAAACTACGACAGTTTTTCAGCGGGAGAAACGTCACGTAGGAAAGGTAGCGTCACCGGACGTGTCTGTCTCTCGGGGCACGTCGTCATCCAATAGTCACGTCCATTCATGTCAGATGACTTTATATGTTTTCTGTACATCTCTCACCTGGAATATTATCTGATATTCACTTGAGAAGCTGTGTATTAGCTTGAAGTACAGGATGATGTCATGAAATTTAGTTGTTGCTATAATAATGTAATTATTGAATACTAAAAAAAGTAATATCATAACGTTTTAGCATAAGATGGCATTTGATAAAACTATTTGACAGAGATGTGTTTGTTAGTTTTTTCATTTACGTTTTTTATTTATTTTATCTCACTAATTAATGACGAAATATATTTTCTGTCTGTTTTCACGCACGCAAACTGTCGAATTCGATGTGTAACTGTACCTCTTCATCGGTACTGAAAATAGTAAAATTGGTCTTTTGCAAATCCCAATTCCTCTTTTTCAAAGAGGTAACCCTGGTTACATTGGTCTTATGAATAATCATGTATTTAAGATGAAAACCACAGACTATACTTTTTAGAAAATCAATTAATTTACAGTACTTGTAAAGGTTAATCGTATGAAATTTACAAACAAATTATTACAAAATTATAATACTGGATAGTTTTTTTTAATGGGGATTTTACTCTTGATTCCAGTAATTGTTGTTTGAAAGTTTTAACTCACTTTCTTCTTTATCTGTTTTAACTCATTTCTTGACATAAGAGGATTGAACGTTTTAATTGACTCTTCACAACCCCTGGAGTATCACTGGTCTTTTCATTCTACATGGTATTTATATGGCCGATAACATTCATATTGAATCTTGCAACATGATAAAGTAAATGCACTTCTTTAGAACCTGCAACCGATTCGACAATGGTTATTTAACAGTCCTTTTCCTCTTGTGCCTATTTTATTACAACTTGATTCTGATAAAAAAGAAAGAAACCTGATATTGATCAGGATATCCATGAAATTAGGGTTCGCCGATGAGTTTGGAGCGTTGAAGGTCTGAATTGTTACAGTTAAAGGCCGCCCAAAGTACATGGTTTAGTCCACAACTTCTACCATCAATAGCAAGTATGAAGAAAAGCTCCTCCACCAAGGCTTCAGATTTTAAGCAAATAATATATATTTGGTTTGGAAATTCCTCTTAAGTTTAATTACTCAAAAATATTGAAATAAAACTTTCTTAAATGTGTGGAATTATTATATCTCTGATTATAAAAATTTCGAAGAACGATGATAATATAACGACTACTTAATGTTTGGCACGTTTATCTACATACGTATTAACAACATAGAGTAAAAAGAAAAGGAATAATTAACACTAATATTTTAACAGATTGTGAGCTAGTCATAACTTTGCACGTTCTGTCTCCTGGATTGACGTTAAAGGGAAACGTCATTATCTTTACTGCCGTCAATCCTATTTTAAGACAAGTCAAATCGATTTTCAAGTATTTTAAAACCTGAAAAAAATGAAAATGAAAACAACCACAACCACTAATGACACTTATTACTACTACTCATGACACTACTACTTAAACTACCACTCATGACACTTAAAATAGAGAAAATAAATCAAAATATTTTTATTTGTTTTGTATTTCCTACCAAATAAAAGAAACAAGACTCTTAACGCCTTGCACTTAATTAAATCGCCTTTAAAAGACTAGATCATAGTAAAATTATGATGTGTACAGAATTATTTGGGATTAAAATTTTCCATAAATTGATTACTGTTTATATTAGTTTACATTTACCAGTAATTTTTGAAATCGCATCTATAAAATCATATCATTATTATGTTTCTACATTATTATAAAATTTCTTTGTTACCCTTAGGAGAACAATTTCCTTATTTACTTGATAATTTAATGCAATGACTACCAAAACATCGACAAGAATAAGTAATAAAATATCGCAAGACGTGACCGAGTACTCGACAGTTACTCAGAATGCAAAGAGTTTCCTCGCCCCTTTGATATGTTCTGTTCCGTTACTGTGTTCAGGTAATTCACCTGTCACATTCCAGTTCCTCAAGAGAACTGTATTTTCTATTACCTGTGCCTGAAAGAAACTCTTGACAAGTTATGTCTTTTTATGACTGTTGTGGATATTGCATTAATTTTTATATATATATATATATAAAAAATATTATATATATAAAAAATATTATATATATAATATTTTAATATATATAATATTTTTATATATATATAATATTATATATATATATATATATATATATATATATAATATATATATATATATAATTACATATATATTTCATGTTCTCATTTACATATATTTTATATTGAGGGGTAACAAATAAGCAAGGATACGGAGGAATTGGGAATTACCATTGTATATTTGAGCTTAGGTAATCCTTGTAAATAACAATAAATATTTTTCAATCAGATAGTATATGTTATCAGTGTGAAATGGATGTGATGTACCCTCGACGAGTTTCCGTTATATCAGTTATATTTATTACATTGTGTCATGATTTTTGATTCCACTTGCTATAATCACGGACTCACCAAACTCGCTAGTTTTCTTTAATTGTAGCCACGAAGCGAATGATTTTTGAAGCGAATCATGTTAATGCCCAGTTTTATACCTTCAATATCGTTATGTACACATTCCCAATATGTGCATTATTTAAAATCCAGAATAAATTAATTGGTTTGCTTCACTGCCATTAAGTTGAAATAAGAAGAGTTGTCTTTCACTCCATATATGTAAAAAATTAAAATATTGGCTAAACTAATCAAACACATGATCGAGCTGTCATAATACAATACTTACACAAATCAGTTGATTACATTTAGCAGGATCTTTTAATTCATATTACACAAACTTTAAAGACCAAGATGGGAGTTTTTACTACTTTAAATACCAGTGGGGTTTATCCGGAGGGATTTCAGAAATAAGAATAGGGTTATATTCATGACAGGGACCCTAAGAGTGCCCGTATATAATTGTTGTACAATCGTTTGAATAGTTTTGTTAGTGAAAGTATAACAAATAAACACAGGAAATTTCGAATTTTCAGTGTTATTAGGATGTATAAAGTTTGTTCTACTATGCCCAAATAAAGATAAACTATAAATATTCTGAAGGAAAATGAATTTTTCCGGACATTAGCTAACGTTCAATGATACAAAGATATCAGTAACACTATTAAATTCTATATCACCTAACAATGGCAAATATCCGGAAAATCCTGTTTCCTTCACAGTCTAAACCATCGTCAAAAACAAACTTCAAATATAAAATCTTATTGATTCTATATAGATATTATCAAAATTACATCACCAATAAATATTTTATTTATCTTTTTTAGTTTTTTCACGACAGTCAGTTTGGCTTTGGTAAAGATTTCATGGCAAATTTATAAACTTTCAAAGAATTCTTGACATGTTATTCGTACATAAAAAATTGCCACCCTACCATTATTATACGTTTTTTTATGTTTAGAACATAAGAAATTATTCCTGTCATTAGTGTTTAAATTACAATTCAAAATTGTACCTGCTTACTGTTAGTACGGGAAATATTTGAATATTTACTTGTGGGAAAGTCAGAAATACAAACGTAAGCTTGGGTGACTAAACTGTCAGCCACTCCCTGTTGAGGGAGGGATTATAAGTTTATCTGGATTTATTGCTGACACCGCCACTGTCCTTGGATATTCGCTATTGAGTGCAAACAATGTGGTAAGTCTTTGTTTGGCTTACTTAAAACTCCATTTTGTTTAATTAAGATCCCTGGGATTACTTTTTTTTAACGTTTATCATTAACGATAGTTTAGAATTACATTCATTCTAATGTTCAGTCTATCAATTAATTAGAAAATTGATATGAATTAGTGTTAAATATTGGGGTTTTTAATCTATGTTGTTATTATATCCCTACATAAACGTTCTAATCATTAAGTAATCGTCATATCATCATTGTTTCTACGAAATCAGCTTCTAAATTTTTATTCATCTTCAATTTTAAGTATCAAAATGAGGGTTCCATATAAAATTTACCTGTATTTTGACTACGTGAGAGACATTTGAAACTTTTGAAGAAACTGATATTTTTCATTTCTTAATCTTTAAACATAATTTTTACTCAGTAAATTAAACAATGGAAATAAATTTTTGATATGTGTGAAAATAATTAGGTTATTTGGCATTTGCGTGTGTCTATAATGTGCCAGTTAGTTTTTACATTATAGTATGTGACTGTATAGCCGTCTGCTTTCATCTAGCATCATTTCTATCCTTTGCAAGCTGGAAATATTGTGTTATTTCTGCTATGTAAAACTGTATTTCTTTTCAAATGTTCGGAAGCAATTTCTTTGAGACAGAAGCTATACTAGGGCTATCCTTAAAGTAAATTACGTTAGTTTCATTTTGTTTAATATTTTGTAATTTAATTTAATAAAATCATCATATAAAAATAATTTAACAACCTAACACAACTTTTTTTACTTTATAACACAATCACTTCCTTCCTAAAATTTATGGCTACTCACACTTTCAGGTGAATCACGTTTAAGTATACTGTTAACATTGTAACATGTAAAATGTGGGAACAAATATTCAAGGAAACACTTTCAATTAACATCCATAAACACACACACACACGTACATACACGCGCGCGCGCAGTTGTGTGTTTTCGTACATATATGTATATACACACAAAATTATATTAAATACACATACATTATATTATATTATATACATAATTAAGTTTTGATTACATACACGTAAAATATACATGAATTACTGTTTCATAAAACTTAACAGAATATACCAACACACGAGTCAATTTCTAGTTTTTAAAGTATGACATTATGGTATTTTTACTTTACTAACTTTAAGTTTGGCTGCTATAATACCTTTCAAAAATATTCTAAAATTATTAAACCCATAGCAAAATAAATACCACATCTAGGACTATTTATTAAAGCAATTAAAAGCTATATTTTAAGGAACCCAACAATTAATGTGGTTTGCATTTATCACGAATACGCGTTAACACATGAACTCTTAACTAAGTTGTAAAATTGATTTTGGAAAACTTCCAAGCACCGCTTAGCATAACTTTAAGCGTGCGTTTTCAAAACTCAATTATTTATTCTACAAGATATAGAGAACTTCAAAGTTTGCATTCGGTAATTTAAAAGGGCAGCAAATCTGTATGAAATTGAAGTGCTGGAATGACGAAAGCAAACATGAAACCCGGAGCGCTTGTAATAAACCAAACAAAGCCTTCGACTCAATATTGGTTGTTACTTAGGCCCTTACACGTACGTAAACCCCATATTTATGATAACAAAATGGATTGAAATCGTACGTACTTTTATTGAGGTCAGCAGGGTGGAGACTATTTTGGTCCTGCAAAGGACCGAAGTATATAAATGGATGACTCAAAACGTATTCTGAACGAAGACATATGTAATACCTTCTCTTTAATCATTATCCCTCTCGGTATAAACTCATCAGCAAAAATAGTGTTGGTTTTAAGTGTTGCTTCCTTTCTATTTATCACTATACCAGTTGTGCAAAGGCGCCTTTAGAATTTTCGTCGTAAAACACTACAATGGCTAGCGTCCGTCATTGCGGTGTTGCTTCTCTGGACTAGAAATGAAGCAAGGACGGAATACAAAGATCTATATTCTGTGCGTGTTGCTCCAATGCCAAGACGTACATTGTAATAGTATAACAAAATAATGACTAACATCCGTCATTGCTATGTTGCTTAACTTGAATACCAATGCAGCGACCACGGAATACAATGATCTATATTCTATGCTTGTTGCTCCAATGCCAAGACGTACATTGTAATAGTATAACAAAATAATGACTAACATCCGTCATTGCTATGTTGCTTAACTTAACTACCAATGCTAAGAGCACGGTAAAAATATCTATATTCTGTGCTTGCTGCTGCAATGCTAAGACGTACATTGTAATAGTATAACAAAACAATGCCTAACATCCGTTATTTCTATGTTGCTTAACTTGACTACCAATGCAGCGGACACGGAATACTAAGATCTATATTCTGTGCTCGCTATTACAAAATCCGTAATTTATCCTTTGCACGGTGAAAAATATGACAATATTGCAACATAAATACAAGCATAAATACATAAAACATTTATATATTTCTTTAGAATTAGTTCAGGAGTTTTTCTTAGTTTTTTTAGTTTCTTACGTTACTATAAGCATTTGATATATCTCATAAAATTTTGAAAATGCCATTTAACCATGTTTGTTAGCAATTGTAGATGTATTGTTAGGCAAATTTAGTGTTAGGCACACTGAAAAGCAGAAATAGATAAAACCTTACTATAAAGTGTAATAATCAAACACAACTAAATAAATAAAACACTAATAACAGTTTCAAATATAATCAAATATAAATAACATAAAAATGCAAGATGTCTGTGAGATACATATTCAAGCTTTGAGAATGTCCGAGTGTTGTAAATGTTTGATAAAAAATATTGCAATAAATAAGTAAAAATAATAAATAATGATATAAACTATATATATGTTACACATAGTATTATATTATATTATTTACAGTATTAAAAGGACACTTATACTATGTAAGTTTCAAAGTTTTAGAATGACAAGGTAACTGTTTTACAATTGCTCAGTGATGCAAAGGATTTAAGAGATCTGGAACATAATCTCTTCCTGAAGTGATTAATACAAAACACATAATATAGGTTAAAAAAATAAACCGTATCAAAGAGATGTGACACGTCTAAATCAGCAATAACATGCTCTGTATCTACTCCATGTTCACTTAATTAAGCAAGCTTTAATTTATTATTTTATTATTAAATTAACTAAATACTACAGTTAACTACAACTGATCAGTTTCTGAATAGTAAATAACGGTCATCATGGCATAAACAAAATGGTGCTAAATTTTGAAATCGAATAGAATATTTTTATTGTTTATTTGCTTCTTGATTAAAGTTTAAAAATAAAATAGTGATCGGATATCACTAAGCTATAAAGATTAATAGCTTAAGATAAATAGATCCATTCTCAGACACAGATACAAACTTGTCAAATGTAGCAAATGAATTTACAATCGGGAAAGGGATCGAGTTAGAATTTGGTCTATTATAGTTTGCGGTCAGACAAACAGTTTGATACCAACATGACTTGGAAATGCAAAAATTGCGTTCTAATATTGTACTTTCTACCCTGTCATCAATTTACTGTGATAAAATCTGCAATTATGGATTTGGAATATTTATATTTTTATACATAATATCTCTATTGTCATTTTCTGACCAGAATAATACTTATTTTTCGTTTTCACTTGTTTATAACTGACAAAAGGCCATTCAATCTATTTCAAACCGTATTCAACATTTATATTTAACTTTTAGCCATCTTTATGGCGCAAAAACTTTACTCTAATTGTACCTACGTATCCCTGAAGCTAATATTAGTTAGCTGGGTTAAATCTATCTCATCCTTCTACACAAGTACAAGAATTTACATACCTATAAATCAGACATCGTCACCTGGAATGTGTACCAGAAGTTTCCTAGCGTAGGAATCTGCCAGAGATCAGCAGCTCCTAGATACTGAAATTATTTCTATGGTCGGGAGATCCCATAGCCAAGGAACTGCCAGAGGTCAGATCCTTCTACAGATCGAGAAATGCCAGAAGCCGGAGGATGTGTGAAGCTGGGATTGTCTAGAAGGTCTTCTGTATGAGATTTTTCAGTAGCTAGGAGCTTCCGAAGATTCGAAGTTGCCGGAGTCCAGAGGCTCTCGGAACCTTCAGAAAAACATAATTTCCTATGTGTCAGGATCTGTGAGTGTATAGGAGATCGTGGAGGTTGGAAAGTTAGAACGTAATTTACATATTATAATATTTCTTGAATTATATATTTTAATACCTGTAATTTTAAATATACTAGTGTCACGAACTGCAAAGAAAACTTCAGTTAATATTTTAGGCCGGTGAGCCAACTTCTATTTTTTATACTTGTTCACCGATTTTACAAAAGTTCTTTCCAAGACTGTTTAAAAGAAGAGTGCTCAAAAATTGTACCAATCTCTATTTTAGTTTAAGACCATTATATAACCAAGTAGTCATTTTAGAAACTGCAAATATATCTTATTCCAAAGTCTCATTAAACACGAGATTATAAGATGTAATGGTAATTGTTGCTACATTATATGGTTTTTGTTTCAGTGGTTACTGAGTGCTTTGTAGCTTTGATCGAAACTTTAAAAGTGGTGTCGAGCCACACAGATAATGATACACTTTATTTGTGGCCTCCGTAATGTATATTTATGAAAAATACTATAAATCGAGGTTTTGATGATTATTTCTTATATGCTAATAGTTACTGTTGAAATATTTGGAAGAGCTAGGATAGTATTTGTCTATACGAGGTAACATAATTATTGTTTCCTTTAACTATTTTTTATTACATAGTTTCTGAAATGTTGTTACCGCCACATTTGTTGCAAAATAATTATCTTTTAATTTAGTTTGGCAGAAATATGTCATTAAATTAAAAAAAAAAAAAAAAAAAGTGCCTGTATCAGTGTAGGATAGAAACGTAGAAGTTAATTCCCCAATCATTCAGATTTTCTTTAGTGGTGTGAGTAATAAATATTACAAACTGTAAATATGTTATTAAATAATGAATAATGATATATACATTTTATGTTACTATGGTCTTTAAATCAGAACAAATTATGATATTGTAAAGTTATAGCTCTAAAATGATGCATACATATATTATAGCCGGAACAAATTTGAAACAACGGGGAAAACTTTAATGAGCAGATCATAAACTTAGAGTGATCTCAACTTTTTCAATACCAGTAACTCTAACAATCACCTGGTCTGAAAGTTTCATATTTCTTCCCTTAAAATATGAAAAGTCTCAGCTAGTAGTTTATTTCTGACATACAACAACAAATGTTTGAATAATATGTTTAATATATTGAATAGATATTACTGGCCCTCCATCTTTCAGAAAACTTGATAATAAGTTACTCAAATTGTACATTGTAACAGTAATATTTTATTGTTTCTCTTATTTATTGTTTGCAATGTAAGCATTCCTTGTATATTGAAAATAAATTTATCCAAAATATAATAAAACCTAAAATAAACATACAATATTTCTAACCTACCTAAAATTAAAAAGCTAGTAAATATCGTTTATTCAAACTCCTCTCACAATCATCACGCATTGTCCTAGTGTGTGTAAAATAACGGTTCTTTAACAGGATTATATCAGGATTTGATTTAGTATTCGTTTCACAAACATATTCTAGTAACTATTTTCTTCATTATTTTGATACTGCACCAAACAGTCCAAACAATATCAAATATCTCTTCGTAACGATTAGTTTTCCTTTATATGCTTTAGCTTATAAAGGTTTACACCAGATTATAACTTATTCAAACAAACTGTTATCAATAAAAAATATGCAAGTGAAAAATACGACATGGTGGCTATTGTGGTAAACATTGATGGTGCTAAAATTCAAATATAGTATTTCGGTTTTTTTTGGTCCATGAATACTATTAGAAAAGGTTGGTACAGAGTTCTGAGACGCCCTGTAGAACTGCATTGTGATTTACTACTGTTGAGCTGCTAAATGTGGTATACAAGTGGGATAATTTACAACTATCCTATGTACGCTTAATAAATTGTTATTAAACCCATAAAACTATTGCCTATTATTGGTCCATTTGAAAATTAAAATCTCGTTGTATTCTTCTAGTTATTCCAGTTCCAGTTACGTAAAAGTAGTGGTTTCAGCCATACACAACGTAATATTGTTACTATATTGTAAAGTACTTACGGTGAAACTGAGATGCAAATCACGTTGTGTTCTTATCAGTTCCAGTTGCACAAAAGTAGCAGTTCCAGCCAGACACGTCGTAATATTGTTACTATGTTCTAGAGTACTGCCGCTACAAATGAGATGCAAACAACGTTGAGTTCTTGTCAGTTCCACTTGCACAAGAGTAGCGGTACCAATGAGACTTAATGTATCTCTGATATTGTTAGTATGTTGCAGTCCTTACAATATCTCTATTCATATTTTACACCTGGCGAATAACAAACTGGATGTTTTATTTATGAAATATAACCAAGTATCCTCTTTGAACATACTTTGAGGAAAATGTTACTATTAAATTAAAAAATTTTCATTCACAGTGCAATTTTCAAGCTAGTTTTTATTGCTTACTTTTCCTCAGATGGAATTAAATTCTATAACATGATTTAAAATAGAAAACACAGACCTTTGAATCATAAAATTTAGCAACACGAAGTATTGAGAATAAATTGAAATGGCGTTTACATGGAATGATCAATGCGTATTTATTTTAAATAGGAAATTAAAGGATAGAGTTGTATCTTTAATTTTAAATATGATGCAAATAATTTGCAAAATGCAATCATAATATTACAGGGTTAATTAATATAATGGAGTTTTATAATGATATTTATTTACATATTACACTTTTTTTATCCGTAAATAACTCTTTTTTTATTAAAAACTAAAATTTAAAATAGACTTTTTATTTGTATGCAACAAAATTAGCAGTTATTGATAAACAGCACTTTATACTTAATATTGTCTTCTAAGGCTGAATAAATTATTTCAGATTGAAAATACAAGTTTTATTAGAGCAACTCGCTGGCTGATATGTCCACTCACTTTACACTGCTGGCAGTTTGACGTGTAAGAAAAATTAAAAAGTTTAAAAATATGTTTTACAAATGTTTAAATTTCACTGCGTACACTTATTAAGTTTTATATTACACTGAAGAAAATTGTGTTTTAAAATTTCTTGATTTTTGCTTTGTATTTACCTACAAAACAACTCAGCAGTTTAATATTCAAATAAGAGTAACAATGACACAGTTATAAATAATTCAGGCAATTAAGCAAACAGTAAAAACGTATACACACACACACACACACATATATATATATATATATATATATATATATATATAAACTATTATCAAAGATATACAATACATATATAAAAATAATTACGTACATGAAAAAGTGCAATATATGTATAATTTAGTAAAAAACAACAAGGTATATTAATTGCTAAGAACTATGAAACACATTAGAAACTCTCATTACTTACTGATATTAATTTTGATTTTCTGCTAAATATGCCAATTTTAAGCTGTCATTTTTCATTTAAAGGTACAACATACTGTTCCCCAGGCTGCAATGTTTTGGTGCGACGTGTGCCGCTTCAAGGAGTTCCACTCTTATCTTAGCGGTAGGAGTCAGTGTGTGCAGGTTCAAGCAAATTTTCAAATCAAACTGTAGTTCATCAAGGAGTGCCTCAGGGATCTATTCTAGGCCCTATTATATTTTTTATTCACGCAAATGACATTCAGACATCAGTTATGATTTGAAAAATCTTTTAAGATGCCAATGATTAACAATATCACAATAATTCCTCATTGGGTTATCGGACTTATAACGAAATATCTACTATAATGATAGACGAGAATTACTTGAAGGATGCCAATTTTTTTGGGACACATCTCGACAATGTAATAACTTCAACGGTGTATAATGAAAATATTTCTGCGAGGATAACTACGTTGTATTCTCCGAAATCTTTCATATTTTTGCACATCCGATGTGCTAATAATGATATATTACGGATTGATATTCCATTTGTATGATGGTAGTACTCTGAGGGGTTACACAACATGTAGTTTTGAAAGCGAATAAGGATTACAAAAAAGATGTTTTAAAATTATTGCAAAATTCAAGTTTAGATTCGTGTATAAATGCCTTCAGGGGTTGGGAATATTGTTCCCTGCCTGATTTGTATTGGAAACTGCTCTGTACTGTCGATACAAAGTGCATTGATCTTTAAAAAGACGTATACGGGTATAAAACAAGAACCAGAGACTGTTTAAGGCCCAGCCTATATAGAACGGCAACTTTCGAACACCTGCTATAACAAGCTGGGGTTAGGTTAACAAATAGACACTAATATATAAATAAATCCAAAAATATTCCTATTTAGACTGATACAACACCTTATTAATTTGGCTTTTTACTAGATCGACGAACTCATGGATCACGTTTGGGAATCTTGGTACTTACATCATTTTTGTGACCCGAAGTGTACCTTACTTGTGAAGGTTAAGTGAGTGTCCAGAACTTAATTTTATTATAGGTATTATAAATGTTTGAATACAGTTGTATTAATTGTCAAGGAAAGAAACAATATTCCACTGCATTATAGTTATAGGGAATGATATGTTACTAAATAATTCCCTAATTAAGAAATTAAAGATATGTAATTAGTCAAAATAATAGTATTGTATTTACAGAGAGAAGATGATAACTGGCTTTATAATAATGACCAAAACAAAAACACGGTGGTCTATATCTTTTACAATACTAAAATAAATTATATTTTTAAATCAGCTGACCAGCTGACACTATATGAGCCCCCTAGGGAGACTGGAAGTCAGGGAGCAAGCCGTAAACGCACATTGCGACCAAATCTGGTAGCGCACTCTGGTGTTTGCGTTGTCCGGGTCTGCAGCAGGTGTACCGATGCTGGGTGCCGGTGTGTGGGGCGCTTCTTGGTTGAGGCTGTGGGGAAGGGTCAGGTTAGAATGTAAGCAGGCTTCACTCTGTCAATGCTTACTTTAGAGCTTCTATCTGCGATCTGGATGGTCATAGTTTTTGTCGTCACGGCTGAGCACTTTGTGAGGTCCGCTGTAGGGAGGTTGCAGGGCTCGACGCACAGTATCGTCACGTAAGAAAAACATGAGTGCATGTTGATAATTCCTGGAAGACAAATGTCTGAGGTTGCTGTGAGCTGAGCCAGAGACAGGTTGAAGGCGAGATGTTTGACGTTGCAGCCTGACAACAAGGTCAGAGATGTTCTTTCACTGCGTCCCAACCCCGGAGGGCTGGCAAGGAGTGAGTGATCCAGGTAGACGTAAGGGTTCTCCGTATACTAGTTCAGCAGAGAGGAGGTTGTTAAATCTTCTCTGTATACGTTTCGGCCGCTTTTAGATGACGGTGAAAACGTTTTGACCATACCATTGGCTTGTGGGTGATAACTGGTGGTCCGTTAGACGTTCAATCTTAAATGTAGAGGTGAGGACGTTTGAAAAGTCCAGATTCGAATTGACGACCTTGATCCGTTGTGATACGTTCTGGGCATCCAAAAACGGGATATCCAACAGTTCACCAAAGCTTCGGCGACTTTCCTCAGCAGTGATTTGCTGAAGTGGGTGAACTTCTGGCCATCTGGTAAAACCTGTCAATAACGGTCAAACAGTATCGGTACGGGCCAGCTGGTGGGAGTGGTCCAATTATGTCTACATGAATGTGACGAAAACGAGCAGATGGTGGATAGATTGTTCCAAGTGGACTGTGAACGTGGACTTGTCAGCTCTGCCAAAGTGCCAAGTTTCACGTTTCACAGAGGTGATCTTGATGTTGTTCGGATGTTTGTGAGAAAAATAAGTATGTCATCAATGTATGGGAAACAAAAATCAAGTCCTGAAACCACTTCGTCGATAAATATCTCTGAAATGGCTGTCCAGCATTTCTGAGTCCAAACCCCATGAAGGGAAATTCGAACAAACCGAAAGGTGTGGTTATGGCCGTCTTAGGGATGTCGTCAGGGTTTACTGGTATTTGGGTGTAAGCTTTTTACTAGATCAATGACCGAAAATGTTGTGCACCCACGAATTTGATGATTGAAGTCATGAATGTGACATACCGGATAGCTGTCAGGAATGGTTCTAGCGTTTAGAGCACGGTAGTCACCACACGGTCGCCAACCATCAGTCTTCTTAGGAACTAAGTGCAGAGGAGACGACCAAGGTCCATCAGAGCGTCGGGCAGTCCCTTCTTGGACCATACTATCGAATTCGGCTTTGGTGATTTTAAGGCGATCAGGTGCAAGACGGCGAGGTCGGCAAGAGATTGGAGGGCCAGGCGTCGTCTTGATGAAGTGTAAACGTATTATGCTTCACCTCACGAGGTGTTCCAGCCGGACGAGTGAGGGTAGGAAACTCAGCAAGCACAGCGTGGAATAGAGAGGACTCGGTGAGGGTCTTCACACTAGGAACAGAGGCATCAGAAGTTTGACATCTTACTGTTAAATTAGTTGTTGAGTCAATCAAGCGTTGATTGCGACAGTCAGGAAGAAGTCCGTAGTGAGCAAGAAAATCAGATCCAATGATGGGCATGGTGACATCAGCGATGATGAATTTCCATGCAAAGATGCGTCGCAAACATAGATTTAGACCAAAATTTCTAAAACCATAGGTATGAATTTGTGATGAGTTCGCTGCAAACCAAGTCGTAGTCCACGCGTTGTGGTCTGTTTTGTAGTAGGTGAGGTGGGGTAGCAGCAGAGATCAGAAACCAGTGTCTATGAGAAATTTAGTACCAGTAACCCGGTCACTGATGAGAAGGCGTCGTCCTCCAGTTGAGCAGCCAGTAGACGCCATTATTGACTGCTGTTGGAGTTTAAAGAAAATTTACATGGCTTGATACATTTATTAGCTTTTTTACCATATTTAAAATGATACCAACATATATCGGAGGAGCTAGATAATGATTTAGAACCATCCTGGCCGTGTAAGTCTGAGCGAGATCCAGGATGATGAGCTGAGAGTGCTGTCTCGATCTGAGAAATCCTATCCGTCAATTCCTTTATGACCAAGTTGAGTTCTGAGTCAATATTTACAGTTTTACGGTTGAGAGAACACACTGTAGATGGCAAAGTAAATACACTTACATTCGGAGTTGTGGTGCTCTTGAACTGTACTCAAAGGGATTGATGGGCTTACCTCAAATATCTTGTCAGCAACATGAGCTAGTTACTCTAGTGACTGTTCTTGAGGTTGTGCCTGCAGTATTGCTTGGACTTGGCATGGTAGGTGAGTGATCCATAGTTGACGAATAAGATCCTCATGTACTGGAGTGTTTACCGGAAAGTGATAGTAGATGACGAAGGAATTGAGATGGTTTACGAGATCCCATTTCTTCCTCCGTCGTCAGAATTTGTTTTTAGTCGTTGATTGGTACTGAGAGAGAGCCTTTGGATAAGTTCGGTTTTTGAGACGCGTGTAAGGGTTGGCGACAGGAGGAGCTTTAATTATATCCCTTACCTCATGAGCGTAGCGACCTTCTAGCTGACTTACAGCGTATGCAAATCTTGTATTCTCCTGTGTAACATGGACGATGGTAAACTGAGCTTCGACTTGTGCAAACCATAGTTCCACATCTTCGGGCCAAAAGGGTGGAAGTTTGACACTTACCCGATTGAAGACACGTTGGGGAGAGTCTGCAGTTTGTATATCAGTTTCCGCATGTTCATTGTCCTGGTTAGCAGGATGGTGAATCTCTTCAGCATTGTTTTCTTGCTGACCTTGAAGATGACGTTGCAGATCTTCAACTTGAGTCCGCAAAATGTCGTTTTGCCTTTGCAAATCTTCCATTGAATGTGAATAAAAAGCGGGTCTTGAATAATTTTGTCTTCTTTTTTGGGGTTCACCCAATATAGGGAATGATATGTTACTAAATAATTCCCTAATTAAGAAATTAAAGATATGTAATTAGTCAAAATAAATTAGTATTGTATTTACAGAGAGAAGACGATAACTGGCTTTATAATAATGACCAAAAACAAAACAGGTGGTCTATATCTTTTACAATACTACAAATAAATTATATTTTTAAATCAGCTGACCAGCTGACACTATATAGTAATGTCTAAACTTTACTACAATTTAATGACTTATAACTAAGAAAAAATTAAATAATGCCCAAAAGCTATCCATAGTTTATAGAGTATAGAGTTAATAGAACGGTTATATAATGGTTCATATAAGTAAATGTAAATAGTTGTCAATGTATTAATTTTCAATGTATATTTTAAAGACTTGGAGAAACATAACACCATTGAATGATTTTTTTATAAATATATACTTCCTAAGAATGTATAAATTAACAGTTTAAATTAATTAAGTAAAAATAATAAAAACGTATGACTAGTTGTCCAGTAATCAGTTTTGTCCTAGCTTAATGTTGTTCTCTGTAGAAAAAACCGCCGCTAGCACTAGATTTGCCCAGCAAAGCAAAATATATTTCTGTATGAGAAATGTAACGCGATACAGGTTTCAAGGAGTTTCCTGTACAAGTACAGCACTAAAGTGTAACCAAGCACGGGAACTTGCTCCTAGAGAACTCTGATATCCAACCTTGTTCAACTCCACACAAGAGATTAAACTTTGCTCTCTCACTCTCCTCTCGAACAGTCTTCTTGAAGACGATTCAAGAATGATATCTTGCTTCTGTAGACAAAACGTGTCTTGTTTATTTGTTCGCCTGCCACTGATAGTCGTGAAAGTTTCACCGTTAATATTTATCAGTTAATATAGCATCATGTAGAATAGGCATCCATTTTTAATTATAAGACTTCTCATGTGATGATATTCAAGAAGTACATTTATGTTAGTTGATTTATGCTATCTCATATAGTTGGAAAGTTAAAAGCATATAAAAATATTAATTAATTCTACATTCCCTAATAAATAGTATAAATAATACAGAATTTGAAAAGTCTCACTCGGAACTTTAAAATTCTATATTAGCTTCATTAGGATATACTTTTGTTATATTCACGCACTAAATTGTTGTCAAGGCATGTTAATTCACTATTTAATGATTCAAATCTTCAGTCATCAATAAAAAATGTCCTTTGTCTCCAAAGTCTATCACTGCATTTCAAAAGTTGACAGAATAGTAAAATTTACAGTTGAAACAGATGTGCAATCAGCTCTGCACTGTCACAAGCAGAACGCTCTCTTGGCTTCTACTCAAGAAAACTTTAAAAATCTAAACGACAGCATTTTTCTATTTGAAAAGAGGCGCAGGCAATTGTGAACTGTGTAAAAAAATGGCAACACTGTCTTCAGGAACACCCCTTCCAGCTCACGGCTGGTGAAAATCAGGTACTTTTATTATTAACAATAAAATAGCTGGAACAATTTAAAACGGAAAATATTTAACGTTAGCCTCTGGAATCGTCTTGTTTTAAATATGAAAATGCTTACCACTAAGAAAATAAATTGGGGTTGCTGACTGAAATTATAACTTGTGTGGTTCGATTCAAGGCTATCCTAATAATCACGAAAAACTCTAGAAGCTTTGCTACCTAGTTCCAAAGAAAATATACCTAGTACCTGCCCTATTATTTGGAAGAAGTTTGTCAAGAGTATGTGTTGGGCTGAAACCAAGGTTTTGCAGCTAAATACGTAATTTGATACAGGGAATCTACATTTGATGGATATAGGACTACCTATATCTCTTAAAACCGTCTTTACATCAATAGCCCAGTTCTCGGACACCATAACGCTACCTGTTGAACAATGACACAAAATGAAGCTGTGGATTATGTTATAATACATATGGATTATATTATAATACATGTGCATTATGTTATAATAGATGTGTATTATGTATTTAGGACCGTTACTCCTCTGTTCATTGTAGTCGCCTTCATTCAATATTAACGATTCATCGAATTGTTGTTTCAAATAAAAATACTTGTTGTTTACTGTTCAGTATTGAAACTGTACATTGATACTGTACTTTTGTGTCTAATAAAATCTATCTTTAAGAATTTTAATACTGGTTTCATTCATATCAATGAAATTCCATCATTAAACGTTCTTTGAGCCAAATTAATGCCTATTTTCTTTATTTAAAACTTCGTGTCACGTTATTATCAACATATAAACCTAATTACAACATGATTAAAGAATATTTTGATAGCATTAGTTAGTGCGACTAATAGGGCCAAAAAAAGTTATTAATCAATGAAACTTCAGCAATCAGTCAATAAAGCTCAACCACATACTATGATTTTGAAATCTAGAACAATAACATAAAGCCCAAGCCCTGTTGGCTGATGATATCATATTTAATTCTCCATACCTCTAGTACAGATGTGATTTACAACGCTGAAAATTCCATTAGACGACCGCATCCAAGTTGTAACCCAACTATTTGAATTTCTGCAGAACTAGTGTGGTCACTTGGGTTAAGTTGTCAAACTGAAAGGTCAATACAAACAAGTTTCACAAGTCTATCACGTCTGTGTATATGAAATAATAATGGGTTTGTGAGTATATAATAAATTAAGATGTTACTTCATTATGCATTTGTCATTTTATAATATACAAAAATTTGTATGTATTGTATTGCATAATTTATACGCATTTAATTCGGATAAATAATTACTTTTAATTATCTATTTTAAATTTTTTTCCGTAAATGGACATATAATGATATATTACATTATTAGAAAGGTCACATATTTCATCATATGAATATGTATCTCCATTGCTTAGTTCCCCCTTTATCTGACTGCACACGTATTTTGTATGAAAATTGAATAATTAAATATCTAATACATTAAATCCTATCAAATGTGGGCCAAATATTAATGATAACAAGGCCATTTGTGCCAAAAATAATATATTT
Organism: Homalodisca vitripennis; assembly: GCF_021130785.1. Taxonomy (NCBI): domain Eukaryota; kingdom Metazoa; phylum Arthropoda; class Insecta; order Hemiptera; family Cicadellidae; genus Homalodisca; species Homalodisca vitripennis. Next base: position 34,794,847 of record NC_060213.1, read on the forward strand.
TCTTTAATTTATAAAATAACGAATAATAAAACTTGTTTACTTTGTATATATCTCCAATTTTATCACAGAATTACAGAAATATATTTTAGTGATTTTATTACAAACCTAAGAATATCAAGGTTACCATAAATTATTTTACAATTTATTATTTGTTACGAACTTCGCAACGAAAATATTGCAGCCAAACCATTACAATTAGTGACAAAACGTGATACTTTTAAATATTTCACGAATGTAGAGTTATTTATAAATCACAATACACTTTAGGTTCGCAAATATGTTCTAAAGATATGCTCAAATATATATTTACTGAATTCAATGAATACAGAACGTCACATTGTGGTTTGTATGTAATCTGAAGAGAGTTGATCATGTTTCTGCTTACCAGGAAGCTATACATATGGTACCAATGGAAACAGTGTGTAGAGTACAGAATTTCTGTTTGGTGCATAAGGACCTTACATCTTCGTGAGAAGCTCTTATCTCGGGAGGAGTTCTCTCGGTGCACCACTCGGCAGAGTGGGAAGATGCAAGTCCCTAAGGTCTCGATATAGATAGGGAGAAAATTGTTTGTGTTTTGGCCCAAAACTGTACAACGACCTCCCCTATGACCTATTTCAATTAACCCTGTACTAAATTTCAAAAATTAATCGTACATGCTTGAATCGCAACTATATATATATACTATATATATATATATATATATATATATATATATATATATATATGTATGTTTTATATATAGTGTATATTTTGTCGTATTTTTTCGTGTTAAGTTAGTTTTGTCATTTATTTAATAAGATAATGAATGAGTTATTTTCAAAACCAAATGTATCTGAAAAATTGCTTGTTTATAATATATTTATTGTTTATGTAATTGTTACTACTTATTTAAATTGTATGATTATGCGGTAAATTATTCGTTAAGATTTATGAGAATTAAATAACTAAAAAAATGCTTAGTCACGATGGTAGGAACATTAAAATGATTTTTTAAAATAAATTCTAATAGTTTAGATTGAGTTTAGCGACAAAAACAGAGAACTTTGTCAATATCCTCCACAACAAGCAAGTTACATCAGTGTTATCTTCAGTTCGCTTTGTTCTTGTTGTCTTGGACTTGATATAAAGTTAGCAGTTCCTGTTAGATACGGTCTCAGTTAACTGATTAGTTTCTGTGTCACTGTCATAAAGTTTTCTGTACATAACATAACCAACCACTAGAGAAAATAATTATTCTTTTAGGTCTTCCGTAAATGTAAGATCATTAGTAAAGGTTTAATTTATTCAAATAAATATTCAAACAATTTCACTCTGTATATACAAATTTTAATGAAGAAATCATTCAATTCCTAATTCCATGGAAAAGTTAGTTAAGGATAAGATAATAAATCACTGAGTACAATAATTATAAAATAAAACATACATAAAAAATTAGATTTATTATCCATAATTTCCAATTAAATAACAAGGATGTAAAATACACGTATTTTTAAAACGGTATAATAAACACTATCGAGATAAGTGAAGGTCACTGGAGAGATAAGTGAAGGTCACTGGAGAATATTCAAAACTGTTGATTCATTTAAGAATATTTGGAATTTAAGTTTAACGAGCTGTGGTTTGAGGCAATGAAATCAGAGATTGAAACAGTTTTTAAGAATTGAAATAACTTGAGTTTCCGTGCAACGAGCGACTATGTTTGATTGAGTAACTCCTACAATTTTAAAAATACTTGAACTATTTTAGGGCAGTTTTGAATCCTATAATTGAAGTTCGTACATGTTTTAGTGTAAGCACACTTTATGTGATATGATGGAGTCCTATAATAATTTAAAATCGGAAGTAGGCATATTGAAGATGAATATTAATTTTCAGAGTTCATTTTTAAGAGATAAAAAGCTAAACAGAATTGCAACTGGTTCTTATATAAGAAGCGCTTAGCACTAGGAGTGCTTCTGGTTTGAATGACATATTTTACACGTCATAGTAGAGTTTGCCTTGTTGTTACGACAAAAAATATATACATGTCATTGTCTAATTACCTGAAAAGTCTAATTCTGTGAAAAAGTGTGTAGTTATTTTGCTATAGAATATTATCACAATATTTTAAGACATTCATGATAAATTTATTCAAATTGTTTTTAAAGTACAATCAAAATCCATTAATATCATAAAACTTTTATTTTCTCGGTAAAATCTAATTTTCACACGACATTGGAAAAAAAGAAAAAGAAACATACAGTACTTATAGAGATAACACCCTTTTAAATCTCTATGGGTGGTTAATCTTCCGGAAAATTACTTTGTCTGTTGAGAGAATAAGGCACATGTAAGTCTTGACGTAACTGGTATATAGATTGTTAAAGATGCAACGAAAAACTTGGATTGATTACAACTTCTTTTATTTCTGTCGGGTGCTAGAATACCTGGTGTATCGGTTTATTATAAAACTGTATGAGCATGTTATATATAATTATACAACGAAAGATTCAATCATAATGTACTTTACATCATTAGGTTATACGGTCTATGACTATAAAAAACCTGTTCACTTTTCACGAAACTGGTCACTGTGAGCAAGAAGTGACATCTGTTGTCCGAGGCTACTAAGAGTGGACGCTCTTGTGTTGTGAATTTTTCTCAGTTATTTGTTTCTGATAATTGCAAGGCGCAACTCTTGGCATGAGTTGTCTACTCGACATTTGGTAGTGCATTTGCTCACTTGAGGGAGAGTTTGTATTTTATTGTATCTAACATAGTGGAAATTAATATACTCCGTTGTAAAAACAAATCTCCATAACAGAATTTACATACTGCTGCTGCTATACATACTATTAAAAACTTCTACTGACACACAATTATTTTATATATCTTGATTATGAGTGCTTCGGCACTTGATGTAACGTTATAATATCATATAAACTTAAGAACTTCCCTACATATAACAATGAAGATATCCTTATTTTAAAAACTTAAAACTCAACGCATGAAGCATTTGTTTATTAAAAAAACATGTTTTTTGAAATGATTTTTTACGTAGGGGGAATGCATTTGCGCAAGGAGTGCGGGACTCCCTTGCGGACTACCCACTAAACTCCCTACGGGCCGCGGAGGACCCAGGCCGGAACCCTTTCGGATGACATCTTGCCTGGTCCGTGTGTCTTACGTCCCATTCAGGACAAAGCTACTTTGTTTCGGAAGCTAGGGGTCAGCCAGGCATCCGTCTTCACGCTTCTGATGAACGATCGCATGTAGTGGTGACTGCATTCCATGCGTCCTCACTTTGTAGTATCAGCTCCACGATGGTGTCTGCCGAAACATCGCCAACTGTGGTGGCGAGCGTTCGCCTGGACTCGGTGAAGCGCCCGCAAGCGAAGAAGGTGTGATGAACATCATTATCCTCAACCGGGCAGTAAGCACACCGAGACGACCTGAATTTTCCCACTCTGTAGAGGTACCTCCTAAAGTAACCGTGCCTCGTCAGGAACTGAGAAGGGTAGAAATCTATCTCCCCGTGGCCACGATCTATCCAGGGTTAAAGCTCTCGAATGAGACGGAAGTTACAGCGACCATCCGATCCTTCCGTCAAACTCCGCTGCCAAACCTACAGAGTGTCCATCCTGGCAGCAGCCAAAGCATCCTCTCTACCCCGCTCGGCAGCCTCCCGAAAGACGGTCTCTCTCTCAATGGCCAGCATATCAATAGGAATCACCCCAGCCACGACCACCACGGCCGAACGGGAAACGGTGCGGTAGGCGCAGTGCTGCTCTTCTCTGTTCCGATAACGGCCTTTGACTGTATCGCCTTAGCCTCATGACACCCGCCCAAACCTCCATATAGAAGGCAGATGAAGCATTTATTGTTATCTCTTTGAGTGAAATCATCTGTAGAATGTTCGAATTTTAACGCTGTAAAAAGTTTATTATTGGAGCTAGAATTAATAATGCAATAACACTAAAAAACTACCTAAGACATTTATGGATTTCTTGTATGTTGAACAAATATTCATTCTTTATTATTTTTAGAAGAGACGATAGCCTCATGGTCTAAGACGTCGGACTTTGGCTCTAAGTTAGAGATAGCGTAAGTTGAATTCCTGTATTTGAACTTTGCTTTTTTATCACTAATGTTAACCATGTACTTTACCGACATTCTGTTCGATAAGATTATCTCACAAGCCAAGTGGCCCATTAGGACAGGCAAAATAAGGCTGAAAGGGGATCGGTCTCTCCTCAAATAAAATAACAAACTGTTTGGACAAATTTTATTTTGTTATGGTTATAAATATTTTTGTACTTATAGATCTGTACTTAGTTTAGAAAACTGGAATTGAAGCAGATAATCTGCATTATACGACACGAATTAAAACACTAGGTTAAGGAATTCAAGTACTTATATAATTCTTTGAACAAGAGACGGTTTTGTGAGTTCAAATAATAACAAACAATACTATACCTAATGTAATGTCTCGAAGAATACACTACCGACCCTTCACTATGGTACCTCTGTGTACATTCACAAGTACTGTTGTAAAGCTGTAACGTACAGCATTGGAAATTCCATTAGTGACCAAGCCCGCAACCACGTCACAACCCGGCAGACGGAATCTCTCTGCTGTGGTCTCTCTTTGTCAAGGTCATCAAACTCAACTCAACGCTCGTTACAAACTGTTAAATATTTCAGAGAGTATAAATGAATATACAGGAACTAAAGTTATTGGACTTACGATCTACCAACGATCGTTACAATCAATTAAATATATTTTAGAGTGGATAGAAGGATATATTGTAACGAAAGCCATTGCACAAGCGATCTAAAATCAAAAATACTGTTACAGCTCAAGATTACCTATCACGACCCGTATTTTATCCCAGATTAAATAAAATATGTATTCCATTTCTGCAAAAGTATATATTTCCTGTGAAAACGTTGTACTTGACACTTTGGCAATCAATCAGCGCAAAGAGGGTATTAAACTCTGGAGTGGATGCGTTAACTAATACGATAGGTTATAAATTATATAGGTATGTGGTACATAATTAGGATAAAACAAAAACAACATTTAAGGTTACGTTAAAAATTTATCTTTATATCAAACCAACATATCCAACAAAATAAATTAATCACGTGTGTTTTTAACTTATTGACAAATGTTGTATGATATATTTCCACATTTATTTCTTTGCACATTGTTTTACTCTGCGGTTCTTTCGTTTCCACCATGTTTACTGAATATCCTTTGACAATTACTTGTAATGAACATTTTGATGCTCTTTGATTGTGAGACGATCGGATGATGATGTGAAACTTGTTCTGTAACAGTTTACACACCATCATACTAGCAAATCTTACGACCCGGGTGTAAAGACGGCCTGAAGATTAGTTGAATTTTGTTCTGTAGCTGTTTACACACCATCATACTAGTAAATCTTACGACCCGGGTGTAAGGCTACCTGAAGATTGGTTGAAGTTTGTTCTGTATCTGTTTACACGCCATCATACTAGCAAATCTTACGACCCGGGTATAAGGGTACCTGAAGATTAGTTGAAGTTTGTTCTGTAGCTGTTTACACGCCATCATACTAGCAAATCTTACGACCCGGGTGTAAGGCTACCTGAAGATTGGTTGAAGTTTGTTCTGTAGCTGTTTACACGCCATCATACTAGCAAATCTTACGACCCGGGTGTAAGGCTACCTGAAGATTGGTTGAAGTTTGTTCTGTAGCTGTTTACACGCCATCATACTAGCAAATCTTACGACCCGGGTATAAGGGTACCTGAAGATTAGTTGAAGTTTGTTCTGTAGCTGTTTACACGCCATCATACTAGCAAATCTTACGACCCGGGTGTAAGGCTACCTGAAGATTGGTTGAAGTTTGTTCTGTAGCTGTTTACACGCCATCATACTAGCAAATCTTACGACCCGGGTGTAAGGCTACCTGAAGATTGGTTGAAGTTTGTTCTGTAGCTGTTTACACGCCATCATACTAGCAAATCTTACGACCCGGGTGTAATGCTACCTGAAGATTGGTTGAAGTTTGTTCTGTAGCTGTTTACACGCCATCATACTAGCAAATCTTACGACCCTGGTGTAAGGCTGCCTGAAGATTGGTTAAAGTTTGTTCCGTAGCTGTTTATACACCATCATACTAGCAAATCTTACGACCCGGGTGTAAGGCTGCCTGAAGATTGGTTAAAGTTTGTTCCGTAGCTGTTTATACACCATCATACTAGCAAATCTTACGACCCGGGTGTAAGGCTACCTAAAGATTAGTTGAAGTTTGTTCTGTAGCTGTTTACACGCCATCATACTAGCAAATCTTACGACCCGGGTGTAATGCTACCTGAAGATTGGTTGAAGTTTGTTCTGTAGCTGTTTACACGCCATCATACTAGCAAATCTTACGACCTGGGTGTAAGGCTACCTGAAGATTGGTTGAATTTGGTTCTGTATCTGTTTACACGCCATCATACTAGCAAATCTTACGACCCGGGTGTAAGGCTACCTGAAGATTGGTTGAAGTTTGTTCTGTAGCTTTTTCCTCACCATCATACTAACAAATGTCAACTAGTCGTGTGGTCACTAACAAGATCTGCTCGTGAGACTACCTGTTGTTTGTGTTACGGTTGTACTTTAGTTCCTTGCTATTTCGATGTGGTACTAATATAGAAAATCTTCTAACGAACTATACATGTTAGTTATCTCTTTGAAGTCACGAGCTTGAGTTTTTTTTCTGCCGCTGTATAAATTATGTATGGAATATGAAAAATGATTATTTATTAATAATATTTACTTAAGTAATCGTTAACATACATACCACTGGAATTAAACTTCGGCAAAAGAACAGTTATTAGCCTTTAAACACTTTACCTTTATTAATGAAAATTATCAATTTTAATGAGTTCGATGTTGATACTGGACATCTCAGTTTTTCATATACATCTCAAAAAATATTATACGTATAATTTGGTAATGTAATAATACAGATTACATATGAATAATTTCTAGTTAATTTTATGTATACTAAAAATAACATTTTACACCCTTTTCCTTGTAATCTCTGAGGTTATATAATAACTTATACCCCACACAATTATATAATAAAGATTTTGTGATGGCCTGCTATGGAGATCATTCAAATTTAAAAATATAAATAAATAAATATCTGAAGTCGCACCATTTAAATGTTTTGTATGTAATAAATAGAGTATGGACGAAAGGTAATTTGAATTGTATAAGGACATGAACTGGTTTTTATTAAAAAGGATACTGGATTTTTCAAATAATTTTTCGCATCAAAAGGATTAAAAAGATTAAACGTACATTTTTTCTAATGATATATTTTTATAGCTTGGTAAACTTAAAATAGATTGTCAGTGATATCATACACATCATAGGTATAATATCACTATCATAACAAAAATATGATCATAATCATAAACCCAGGGAGAAACTTTAAGATTCTACATCTAGTTAAAAGTAACACTGGTTTAACAAATGTTTAGTTGTCTAACGGTTGGTTTTATGTGTCAGTACAAGAAAAATATGATCAGAAAAATTCTCATTTAAAACTTTTAACATTTTTCGTACCCTTCCATTTCAACCTTCACCAAACCTAGAAAGTCTGAAGATCAGTTTCTTGCTTTGGGAAAAAATCTCTATCGATTTCAAGAAAAATCCCATTATTGATAGTTACCTACATAATTATAGGGAAGATGATTTCCTTTCAAACAGGTCCAATAGTTTCAGCGATTAAAACTCAATTTCATTTGTGATATTAGTCGGATTATTCCTCGAGATACGAGACTTGAGAGTTTACCTCGATTATATCATTTTTTTGCTCTTCGGATAGTCATTTTTTTGCTTTTCGGTGTATAGCGTTATGAACACACTGATAGAACATTATCAATATATTCTTGTATTGTATCCTCTCAGCCATATGAGCGGTAAAGACTTTTATAAAAAATCTAACTAGTTGATTGCAAAACATATATTATGATTTTTCATTGTGGATTGAAAATGTCCTTTCTGTCAATATATTAACTTTATTTGTAATTAATTATTAGTTGGTCTTATACAAGCACTTAATCTAAACTTCTTCTTGATTTTCTCTAACCATCAAAAGTTTTCTCTCCAAACTGGATCACTAAGCACTTTTGTGTTCAAAAAATGTTTATTTCCTTATGTTTAACATAGGAACGATAAAAGTTTTGAGTATATATGATATTTTTAAATTAATTAGACTTTAAACACATAAACTAATGTTTAAAACTTTTATTTTTGTGAGGCCTTTCGATAGCAAGGCTATCTTCTTCAGACAGATCACAAAAACGACTTTTGTTTATTTATGTGTTTAGATGTAATTAACTTAACAGTAGTCAATATAAGCTCCACATTCAATAATTGTGATATTCATGAACCTTTGTCTTTCTATTTCCCTACTATAATAAATTATTTTTATTTAAAGATAAGTTTTCAATTTCTACGTTATTAGGAGCTTTTAATTATTTACTCTGCTTATACCATTTTTTCTAAAATCAAATTTGCTATTATTTCTACAACTCTTAGATTTCTTACCTCCTTTTTTACGATCTAAAAATGATTTTCCTCGCAAGTGAGGGTCTAGCTTTATTGCTATGTTTATTACTTTGAAACCGAACCTAATGACTGTCAAGCACAACAAAATCTTCTGCAGTATACATATGTAACATAATCTAGATTAAGAAAGTCTTAGGAGCTTATACATTTTTCATGGTAAGTTTATTTTTTGTATAATTGTAGTATAAGTATAGTGGTGATAATGCACGAGGCTTTAATAGTAACACAACTATAATATTTAGACTGGTAGTTGATTGAGATATTGATACAATTGATGAAATATGTAATATATAACCTTTAATGGATTGAAAATAAATATGTATTACGAATTAAATTTAATATTAGTTCAAGGTGAAGAATTGGTCTACGGTCTTTTTATCGAACACTTGTACAAAGACTCTATAGACGATGATGTGACTCGCTGTCAAGAAATGGCCAAGCACGTTTACCATTATGCTTCTAGCACTCTCATAGATACAATTCTCTCTTGTACACAAAATGTACCTAAAAACCTTACATCCCAACTAAGGATATAATAAAAGTATCTGATGATGTGCAAATAATATTTCAAGCTCCATCAAATAGTTATATATTTACCAAGTGTATCAATTCAAACCACCATTATTCGTCTAAAAAATTACAAATTTATTACAAAGTTGCACTTTAGTGCTAAAGTTTACTTGCATTCATAATGAAGCCGCAGAGTAAATACAATTCCCTTAGACACAATCCGTAAATGGAAATCATACCGAAATTGTTATCAAGAAGCAATCAGTATATACATTTCAAAATTAATCAATTTGGTAATTACCTGATGTACGTCTAACACAGACATAGAGTATGTATTCTAAACTACGTTATGTGCTTTGGAAAATTACATGCGAGTGAAAAACTTCATCAGAGATTAATTTTGAAGAGTCAAAGTTTTATAAACATTTTCATTTAAAAGCCACTATTTTATATTTACACGCATAAAAATACCAAATTTGATACTCACAATTTCCAAGGAAGGTAACTAGATAGGAAAATGATTCGTGTCTTACACAAATCAACATGTATAAATATTCCACATTGATTAGTTACATATTTATCGTATACTTGAACTAAATAACTAATTTTTCAACACTTATCACCGAATTCTTTGTTTTCTTTAGTAGATGTACGCAATCCATTAATATTTTAGTTTCAAAAACTATCCTGACTTTGAAATCTAACAGAATGATTTCCGTATTACATAAGATAATTTTAAAGGGCAAAAGAAAACATTGTGAACAGCGGTGAAGTTTACCCGAAAAAATACCTTAAAGGGGTTTAAATTTATTTAAGCAAGCTTACCTTTATTAAATTTAATTATTAACCAGCAAACACAATAAATATGATTCTGTAATGATATCTAATAAAACTTTTATTTACACAAATATTCTCCTCGGAATAACTGGTCTTGACTAGAGTAGCAGCTGAGCATCTGTGCACAATGCTTTGGATCGTGGGAACCCGAACTGTGCAAACCTGACGGCTACTGTCTTCAGATTTGGGGCCTGAAAGACAATTTTGTGCTAAAATAAACTCTTTTATTGCACCTTCTTCGAGAATTTATTTCCATTATACTTCTGTTCACTGGAACCCAGTTTTACTACAATATTTTTTGTCTAATATATCATTACTGAGAATCGGTTAAACTATCTTCAATGTTTTTAATTTGTAACATGTAAATCAAAATAAATAAATTGCATTGATTGAAAGACTATTAAGTTTCTTTGCATAAAAATCGGTTTGGTTTTATTATTATTTAAAACATTGTTTCAATTCTTGACTTGTCGTTTTTCATACACTGTTAGAGATACCTTTAGAGATAACACTCACTCAGCTAATAAACATGAGCAAATTTCGAAAAATTTAATTTGGGTATATTTGAAAAAATACTGAGGACATTTAACAAACTAAACAAACAATAGAATTCCAAAAATAGTACTTGGAGAAATCCATTTCACTTTCCAGCGATGACGTGAGAATTTTAAAACTTATCAAGACGAACGTGATGTTTTAAACTAGACTAGGCTGTAACTCCTAAACGAGAAAGCGAAACAATCATTAGCTAAGAATAAAAACGTTAAAGCCTTGCATTATGCCCAAAATTGTAAGAAAATATAAGTGTTCTATAAGACTTTTTATACTAGGTCAAAATATTGGAAAATAGTGACAAAAAGTTGAAACTCTGGCCGTTTTTGAAATACCAATGTATGCACGGTTAAAATATACACTGTAAATATCTAACGGCTCTCATATGAACGCTGAAAGCATTTCCCTTTTGTAATAGCTAACGAGGTAAAATACCGAAAACTCTCTCTCTGGATGAAACTACCTACTTTTTTCTGGGAAATTGTCTCCACCTTCATTGTCTCTAAAGTGTGTGTTCACATGGACCGCATATCTGAGTCTCCACAGCCACAACACATCGTGACCTATTTTGAGCAACACAAGGAATTTCTCATTAATTAAATCCCAATCTAAAATTCTCTGTGGGTCATAGTAGATACCACAGTCTTTCATTGTATGTTCTCGTCACTTTATTCCTCGTAATAAGTAGATGATACGTTAACTACCATTTTTATTCCTATTCTTGTGGCAAATATTTAAATTAAACTTATTTCAGTTTTAACTTTCTTTAAAATAACCCCCATATGTTTACACCAAACACTCTTAATCATCAGCAGAACTACCATCACAAGGGTAACATGGTCTACCCGATCCATAGATTGACACTTATTGATAAGGTCATGGCCTCTTCCAATCTTCATCTCTATAGTGGACTGCTTCACCACCTGAAAACATATTCAGCTTAAAATATTTTCTGTGCAATTTTTGCTATGATATAATAAGTGATCCTTAGTGACAATATTTGATTGTTTCATATGTGACCTATTTCATATGCAATTTTGTTATTGCTGAAATTAATTATTTCTGATTCTAATTCTGATTATATAACCGAAAAATGCTAGCTGAGCGAAAATCTTCTTGATTAATCTGGTTTGTATTTTTATTTCCAAACTAATCGACCAAATCCACACTTAGAAAGGAATATAATAGCGGTATGACAGAAGAATTTCAATTCTCGTTTTAGTTGTGTATGGCATGTTTTACACTAAGGTGTTCTTGTACCTTCAGATGAAATGTTAAATATTGTTTAAAATAACCTGAATTTTAATAAAGATTTTACCGCGAAATGCAAAAGACATCGCAAGAGTAAAATCCCTGTAACTGCAATGTGTAGCAAAAGCCAGAGACACATACAACAGTGTGCAATGTTGTAAACTGGGCTTTGATGATACAATCATAAAACCATATCAGCTCGTTGCGTATTATGCCCTCTGTAAAACCATTTTTATAATTTGCATCAAACATAAACACGCTCAGAGAATAATTACTTCCGCTTAGTATTTACGTAATAAAAGCGTAGCGCTAAATAATGTGGAAACTGCAGATTACTTCATCAGTTTGTCCTTTCAAATAGCTGACCACTTGCAAAGCTAAATGAGTAAAGTACCTTTACTTGTATGTTTGTTTATCTAACTGCGCAAATTTCGAATAGTCACCTTTGATATAGAAAGCACCAAGCGATGTAAAGAATATTTCTCTATACATAAATTGTCAAAAAGTAGACTCCATATAATATGAACCTACTTTTAAAGTTCTAACTGAGAGGAAATCTAGTAGTCTGTGCAAATCTGAATTGTATAAATCCAAAATCTAGTTTTTCTTGAAACCAATAGTGGAATTTAACCTGAGACAGACATCGAATGTCAGATAACTAGATAATAGTTTAGTTGTATACTGTTAGTCGGTGCTGATTTAATTTATATTTATTTACGTGCCAGATGGTTGGTATTAAATATATAAGTTTTTATTTGAAATTTTTTTCCATTTTGATACATCCTTCCTCATTTCGGCCTACACATAAAATACTACACTTCACGATCAATTCTCTTCTTAGGAAAAATGTCTGTACCAATTCCAAGAAAATCCAGGTGTTAAATTTATATAATGCACATTGGCACTAGGCTACAGGAACACAAGTTGGGACTAACCTCCTCCATGTGGTTTTCCTGATGTTTTATGCAAAATTCCAGGTCTTTAATTCATTTTATTATGATAAACATCGGTCAATTGTGAGTCTTGATTTCTGTGTGTCAGTTGAAGTGACTCTGGTGGTACCGAGACGCTAGCTAATGTTGAATGTAAATTATATTAAATAGGAAATTATATATATATATATATATGTTATTATTTCAGAACCCACCTTATTATACAAGTGTTGTTCTAAACACATGTAGCTAAAGATAAAACTCAATTCAATGAAATTATGGAAAGTCCTTTTGTATTGAAGCGTTATGGTAGATTTTGCCGTTGCAGCTTTTATGTTATACTGTGACGTTAAAAAGTTAAATAACATTGCTCTCACCTGTAAAAGTTCAGCAAAATGTCAGTTACATTGTGATCCCTTTAGTGCTCCATAAACTGGGCTTTGTTGATACAATCATAAAAGGATATCAGCTTTATTCCTTCTGACTCCAGGCGTCACCGAGTATTATACCAGTTTACTGTCCACACCTACTCTACTCCGAGGTTACATATTAAGGCCAGCTTTACAATGTGTTCTAATTATTCATTTTGGAATTATTTTATTTTTAAAGTGTAGTGTGGACAGTAAAATGTATACAAGGTGAAGAAATTTAGTCTACTCAAAATAAGTAAACCTATATAGTTTATTTTTCAGGTAGAAAAATTATTTATAAAGAGCCCAGGCACTGTCTTTATTAAGCTAAAAGGAAACAATATGCTCTTGGGAACCAGTGGAGAGCTTTGAAAATAACACTATACTGTCCAATAACAGTGAAAAATAATATAGGAAAACGATGATTGTACGTTATTTAACACATAGCTATGTTAGAAGTGAAAACATTTAGTCACTATTTCCTTTATAAAATTATATGTTTATCAACATTCTAAATAGTAGTGATGAGGGAGTAATATGTTGTATTATTAACTCGGATATTTCATTTTTTATCTAATATTTAAACTAAAAATATTAAATAAATAACAATTAATTTAAAATGAATTGTAATAAAAACATTTAGTCACTATTTCCTTCATGAAGCTGTATGTTTGTCAGGATTATAAATATTATTGATTAGTGAGATTATATTGTATTATTATCTCGGAAAATCAATCTTTTTTTAACTAATATTGAATGCAAACATATTAAATAAATATCAATTAATTTAAAATAACAATTAATTATGTTATACAATTTAGTAAATAGCAGTAATTTAGTAAATAACAACATAACTTATTAAATAACATGAACGCTTAAGAAACGTTATGTGGCATAGATGTTAGTGGTTTATGGAATTCCAGTACCTTGCCATAGGAAATAAATCGGAGCGGAATTTAATTACTTGTTCGTTCATGTTTTATAGGATTAGGTAACAGTTTAAATACGTCCCTACAAAATTAGAACGGTGCAGGGTATCGTAACTGCTCCTGGTATTAAATATCCAGACGCGAATTTGAGCAGCTACAGCGACAGTATCTGATATCTTAAATTTGGGTTGGTATTGTTAAAAAGGGAGAGGTTCATGTGTGTTCATTCTCACCGTTATTTTAAACTTGTTCTCAGGCACAATTTGAAACATTCTACATAAATGTTTTACGTTATCAAAGGCTTGTTCAGAGCATTGCAGATGAGTTAATTGAAGTGTATGTCTTGTACTATGTAAAGCACTCAAATTCAAATCCCGTGGAATCTGAGATAAATACCCTTATATTTTGGCTCTAATCTAAGCCATAGATCTCAAATTGTATATTTAAAATACATATTAAGAAACAACTAACTTAAACCTATCGATATTTGGAATCCCCCTCTTTTGCATTGAAGAATTATCAAGTAACTAAAGAACTTCTGTTTGAGAAGGCTATTCATAAACATTTTTGATAAACTGTTCTGTGTCATCCAGCTCTGTAGGTATTTCTCTGCCTCTAGTCTCATGTGCATATATCCAGACCTCTGGTCAAGAAGCGTTTGGTAATTAAGAGTTAACTATTTCCCCCAAATTTTACTTACATTATTTCCAAGACGTTTAAGTTATAAACTAGTTCATTTTATATGCATTAATATTATCATAAATAAAAACATATGAGGCACTCAAATTATTCAACAAAAATCAATCATTAAACGAAACTAATAAATTTTTGTAGGGTATTTAAAATCTATTACATACATTTTTATAACTGTTAATGATATCCATTTATATAAACAATTGTTAGGTAAATTATTTGTCGTCAATGAATGAAATATACAATTTACAGAAAAGCGCTGTGAAGTTAGTGGAAACCACACAATGACAATAGACTAGAAGTACTAAGTGTGTAACCCATCCACGTAGAAAGTTCGCAACAATAGACTTGTGTGGTCCATTTAGGTAATTAACTAGTGCAGTTTCAACAACAAAACAAATTGAACTAGTTTCCAAGTGACTAGTTCTAGTCTGTAGAGGATGTGCCAATTGTACCTGTCTTTGGCACAGTGACAAGTAACAAAGAGCCGTTGTTTCAGTAACTCTCGCAAACTATTGACTCAAACAACGGGAACACAATCGTCACTGTTTGTACCATTAACAGTACCTTGAATGCCGGAAATGGTGATTTCTATTACAGTATATGAAAATTAGCATCTAGAGTAACATTAATGAGAAATATTTATTATCTACAGTATGACAGGTTTTACATCAAATATTGGCTGAGCATCAGCGAAGACTATCGCTCGAGAGCATGGACAAAAGTTTGTATGTCTATTCCTATTTTGTCTTGTTCCTATTTTAAGACTATAGGCCCACTCCTAATTTTGACGAGGGTGGCTTACGTCATGTTTATGAAGGGTATGTCAGTGAGTTCACGCCGACACCCTTGGACTACCGATTCTACTTTCCAAATGACCTGGCTGAGCATTAGTGTTTCCACATGAATATTCTTCACTCTGTGATGCTTCCAAAGCATTTGTGTAGCGCACTGCTAAGGCAGTAAATACTAACAGGTATTTGCTCAAACCTAAATTTGCGTTATTGAGCATGAACAATTTAAACACTAATTTTAGTCTGTTCCAACCATTTATAGAACGGAAAATCTAAAATGTGCATGAGGTGAGGATTATTTAGATACGATAAGTGATATCAAATCCATATTCTATATAATGATTCTTGAGGTTTCTTAAACAATAAAAAAAATTGAAGTAACTATTTGGGCTTGGTGCTAGAAGTTTACTGGAAAAGTACATGAGTTTTATTGAAACAACTCTATTAAAATGTATTTGCAGGACAAAAAAGAAAATAATAAAGGTCACTTTTTAATTAATACAGTTGTAGACTTTAGTCTTTTAAAGGTTTTTGATAAAAATCCATGACATATATATTTCCATATTTGGATTGTTTTAAATTGTAAATACATTAAGTTTACCGTTAAAAAAATTCATAATGTATTTTATTGTTTATTTCATGAAACCCTAGAATCTTGGATTTAGCTGAGCGTCAGTGAATGTTTTTATATTAGACCTATGGTTAATCATTATATCAACGAACAATAACATAATAAATAAATATTTTAGAAACCTGAGTAGAATCATATGTCATTTTAATATATTACAAATTAACAAATTTAGTTTAACACTTACAACATCATCTTTCGGTGCCTTTGTGTTAAGGGTTTTATTAAATAAACACTGCTATGAAACCAATCTTAATAAACAAAAATGGGAGTGTGTCATTTTATAAGATAAGTTAGAAAAATATTTCACCTTTATCCTTTAAATTTTGCGTGTCACTTCATATCTACATGGACAAGAATAAGATCTATGACGAAGGATGTCTAATTTGGGTTAGTGTTCTTGAAAGGTACACTCACTAGGGTGATGTAAATTCCCTTTATTCTATCTGGGGTATGTAAAAATACACTTTCTGCTTAGTTATCTGTCTGTATATCTGCCCACAAGTTATCACGAGAATGGGTTGAGTTTTAGATTTGAAACCTCGCAAGCAACCTCAGACAAGCCTGTTATAGGACACGTGTGTGACGTGTTCCCACCTTGTATTTAAATTAGGAAACTTGGAACCAATGTTTTTATTTTTTGAGTTTGTCATAGCTAAATTACTGTGAACTGAGATATAATATGCTTACTGTGAAATCAATCAGTCACATCTGTTATTAAATATTTAAGTGTTAAATTCGAAAAAGTATGTGAACATTCGTAATCACCCTTATGCGAATACGCACACGCACATGCACATTCAACTATACTTATTCACGTGCAACTAATTCTCACTCAATTGTTACCATTATAACAAAATATCTATATTAAAATAAAATAAGAAACCCCCTTAAAAAATAAACAAAATATAATACACCAGGACAAATACACATCCTATAATACTGTTATCATTCGTTAAGAGGCAACTTATCACAAATATTTTTCTTTCCCCTCTTAGCTTGTTTCTACAAACAAATGTTTTTTAATTTGTTCGTCTTTTGGGGGGACTTTATCTTCTTAACCCCCGTTATGTACGCAACTGTCTATTATTCATACATACAATAAATTATTTATATGAATAGATTCCACAATCAAAATAAAATCAATAGTACATGAACTTTCTGTAAGAATAGTGAATATGCAATTGTAAAACGTGTGACAGGGACAGTAAGCATATATTTAAGTCGAAACGTCTGGAAACATATCTATAAAAATTTAATTATTATATAAAATATACAATATTAATACTTATGTTTTACAATACAGGATACATGAGAATAAAGATGAGCATAGCTTCACACAATAGGAGGTTTGTTTATTTTGGGATACATTTTGGATGTTCAACTGTAATGTTTGTATTGGGGGAATGAGCGAAGGGTTATACTTAACAACATTGATTTATATTATGAAGGTGGAGGAAGTTAGACCAGAAATCATAAATCAAGTGACCCTATGACAGATCATAAATCAGGTTATGTCACTATATCTTATGATGTAACACTAGTGAAGTGTGTCAAAATCGCCGATAAGTTTTTGTAAGTATTATTCTTTTATTCCATCACATTTCTCTGATTATTTACTTAATTTTTTAAATTAACCACAGGGATCTATCCTGGGACCGGTCCTGTTACTTTGTACATCAACAAGTGTAATTCAATAATCTTGACTGTGAAAGTGGTGCAATATGCTGGAGATACAACTCTCTGAATTAGAGCTAAAACATGAATCAGTAATACATTCGTAATAAACTGTAAATCTGTGTATTCAGCATATTTCAGACTTAAGCCTTAGGGTCAACAGTTCAAAAAAAAAAACGCAATCAACTTTAGCCTCCGGCTAAAAGATCCCTGGAACTCGTAACCTTGGTGGCGGTTGATGTCGAACTTCTAGGGATGCACCTAGACGGAGGGCTGATCTGGGATAACCATAGCATCTGCTTTAAGGTGTCTTCAAACATTTATATCTTACGAAATCTTGCCAAATTCTCCTCTATGCATATTCCAAGAAAGGCCTGTTTTTGACGTTGTGTATCCTCCCCTGGATTACGGTTTGGGGTAATTTAAGGGTATTTAGAAGTCAAAAGAGAGTTGTCCGAATCATTTAAAAATGGAAATTTAGAGGTTTTTGTAAAGATGCCATCAGGGAGCTTGGATTGCTTGGATTGGAACTTACACCAGTACGGGACTAGAGAGAGTGACAACTTCCGCATACAAAAACTTAAAACTTCAACATTTGACAGTTTGGCGACCGAGGTTGGTGTCAAGCTATTCAATAGACTTCTTGAAGAAAGAAAACGATTGAAAGACCCCAAACAATTCAAAGCTCGGATAACACACGGGTTGGAGGGTGTTATACTTAGTTGACGAGGTTATAATGAGCCGCTGGGATGCAATTCATAATTAACATGTCCAGTCTTCTGGTTCTGATGTAAAGTGTATCAAGAACGGATGATATAAGTGGATGAGCTAGATTTTGTCTGCGTGAGTGAGTGTATGGTAGTTCTTCGTAAAATTGTATACGATGCCTTCGGTATTATGAAACTGACGTTTTTCTGTAACTATAAACATTGTTACAACATTAATGGTTTATTATTATTCAGATATTGCCTTCAAAGGGTAGATACGGTGATCTGATTTGTAGTAATTCCAGTTTATCGATTATCCTAAAGGAAAGGTTCTTTCAAAAGATTTACCTCCAAGACTGTTTTTTTTTTTTAAACGTGAAGTTCTTTAAATTGTCTAGAAAATGTGTTTTGACATTTACCATTTTAAATCACACAAATGTTCCAATATTTTAAATGTCATAAGCATAACAATATTAGTCGCAAAAAAATTAATTTAAATTCCATGTAAAATAAAACTAAAAGGGACATGAACGACGTTACGTTCTAGACTTAGCAGAGCACTCTGATAATGTGGAAAACTGAGAAATGTTTAATACACAAATAGAGGAGTATTATAATTATTTTAAATTAAAGTTTTGCTACGTTTACTTATGAATCTAAAACAAAGTTGTGAGCCTTCAGTTAACCCGTGTTTATATTTTTCCTCAGTTTCATTAAGATGATGAAATATTCCAGTTTGAATTCGTTAAAGTTTCCGAGGAACTTTGGAATGTCTGGTAAATATTCATAGGTATCAAAATCATAAATTCAATCTTTGAGATTCCAGCTAACAGGTAACTTATCCACCTATATTTTCACGATATTATTGTAACATGAGTAAATATTATGAACGTAAAACTTTCGTTCTTTGAGAAAAAAATTTGTACCGTTAGAAGCTACAGCACATCGCATGAATACTTATTATTTATATAGGAGCTTTTCATATACACAAATTTTAAAACTATTTAAGATTAAAAAACATTCGCATAGAACAAAATTTATTTACAGGCAGTGCCAGTGTAATTAAGTTTTAGTCTGCTAGTAGACAAGATTACATCTAACTCGTAATAATCATATCTACCAACCAAAAAAAGTTTACATCATTATACGAGTGAGTACGATTTATTATGTTCTGCAGTATGTATGAGAGAGAAGTTGTAAAACTGCAGCTTATTACCTTTAATTAAGGAACACTCAATACTATATTACAAGACATGAGTACGCCACACCACGAGTCACGTGACAGGTTTCGCTGAGGTTGGATTCTAAATTTAAAGTCCAGCGCTCATTTTATTCTCGAGATGTCCTGCGGACGGATAGTCAGGTATATAAAATACAGGAAATAAATGTTTACAAATAAACCAGTTCCATTACTGGATAAACATCTCCATGAAACTAAGTGTTGTAGATGTAGACATTAAGTTATACGCAAAATTTAACGTAAACAGATAACATTTTTCTTCAGGCATAATACAACATGATACATCGATTTTTTTAATAAAGTTGAATTTAATAGCAGTGTTTAAATAATACAGTCTATAATACAGCCACCTGTGTCATCCTCTTGTATTGTATGTGTTTGAGGTAGTATTTCACATTTCACATGTTAAAATCTTATACATTTATATTCATTCCTTAAGATATATATTGCTATTTTTCGTTACGCATGTGATTGTCCCTGAAACCAATGTAAATATATAGTATGTAATGAATGTTAAACAAAATACCATTGGAGTGATGTGCATTATTATCGCACTCAGCGTACGTGGCCACCTAGAGTTAGTGCCATATAGAAATGAAATTTAATGGAATATTTCAAGTTTTTTTATCATTTAGTTTTCGAGATATCATGCACGGAGGCAGACAGATAGACAGGTAGTCAGGAAAAACAGACAGAAATCAAATTGTTCTGGCCCTTCAAGCGATATGCTTCGCTAACGCTTAGCCAGTTATTTATAATATTTAGAATAATTATGAAGGAAACAAGGAAACGTTCAGTGATACAAAAAATCAGTAACACTACTTTTCGTGATTAAAAACTAGGTTGTAATTATATGATAGGTTAGTTATTTACCTGAAGAAGAGATCAGATTGATGATCTCGAAACGTAGTGTTACTGATATTTTATCACTAAACGATGGCAAATGTCCGGAAAAATCCTGTTTCCTAAAAAATCCTTCCATCGTCAACAACAAACTTCAACCAAAGAATAGAATAATTAGTTCTATTGTCTTGATTAGAACTGATAGTTTTACATGAACTGTGATGTTTATAGTGTACAAGCCATATTGATATGTAGTCTGTAGACGACAGACAGTACAGTCGCGTAAATCATTACAAGTTATCAAAAACAACTGTTCTACCAATGATGAATATAAAACTTTATCATGGAATTCATAAAACACGACATTGCCCTATTAATCCATTTGTTGTTTTTTAGACGTTTGTTTGTTTCAATTACCTTTTCCTTTAGTCAGTAAGGACGATACAATATATGTGTAATGTTAGGAAAATATAGTTTAACTGCTTGTTTTTTATTAAGTACTTAAATTGGTGTATAATAACCACCACTAATAAATATTTCGTAACACTTTAAATACCTAATTACACCTTCAACATGTAACTAGTAAAGATATTCTATTAAAGGCAATATTCGCGTAAAACCGTTGGACTTACTATGTTAAATTTGATTTGCTACAACTATCGAGTTTTTATCGTTAATTTACAACAAAAATCCGATTTATTGAAGTGATTTATTTATTTCGAATTTCTGACCTTATATAAGGATATATTTTATTTTATTTTGGTTATTGAAGTAGTTGAAAATTTTCTTTTCAGTTTACTTTACTTTAATGTAATTACTAAGGAAAAGGAATTTGTTTAAACATTCGAAAATAAATAATCCCTGAAGAGTTTTTATTTTGTTTCGTCTTATTATATTAAAAATTTAACTAATGTTAACTATTTTTGAAAGATATAAATAATTGCAATATTGAAAATATAAGGAATTTTTCACCATCAACTCTATATTACTTGCATAGAATTGAAGAATTGAAACGTTATGCTAATTTTGAAATATACATGCAACACTCAGTGAATAAACAGGAAAACGGTGTAAAAAGATAACAGGTCATATATATATCAGGATGTTTATAATAAGATTTTCAAATCCGCGCTCTGGACCGTACAGACATTAAAACTTGCTAGAACTATCACTTGACGGAAGATGTTTTATTACAGTGTTGATAGAGTCGTAAAGTCTTAACAACTCTGTTCTTGGCTGTGTTGACGTGTTATGAGTGTCAATGACACTCTGCAGTAAATTCATGTCAAATACACGTTGAAATTTAGTGAACTATTACTTTAGCAATAATAAAAACATCGTAGGAATACCTCCCCCACGCGTGTTGCGTAATAGCCTCAGCTGAGATTGCGTGACTGTCAGATTATATAGACTGTCATTATATACGAGTAGACTGTCAGATAGACTGACATAGGCTTACATACAGAAGGGGGAGTTTTTACAGCGCCCAGGCGGACAGAAGAGAAATTGAGCCAGCCTACTGAGGACGATCAGCCTTATTGATACAAATTCAACAAACAAAGCTCATTCTACACCATTTATTAACACTGATCTACCAGATATATTTATCCTCATTTCACTCGATGTTACTTATAAAAAGTGAAGCGTAATGCACAATTTCAAGTCTATTCGTCAGTTGGTTCTATAGATATCTCGGGAACAGACAGATAGAAACAAAAAAGGTTTCCATTCCCTCGAAATGTAGGTTTTGCTTCTGCTCAGCCCATAAAATATTTAACTGAACAAACATTACAAATATTATACTGGCTAGTAAGCCATCACAAACCGATTAATCGAAAAGAAGTACTCGCTAGTAAGCCATAAAATTCGATTAACTAAAGAGACGTCGCAATGATTAGTAATCCAACACAAATCCAATAATCGCAGAGATGTCCTACTAGTTAGTAAATCATCATAAATCAATTTTCTCGAGACAAATTCATACCTTAATTAAGCTATCACGAATCAATTAACTGAAGAAAAATTATACCATTTCGTAATATAAAATAAATATAATAAATAATCCACCGCAGATAAAATAGTTGACATTCAACACACGACTAATATATCCAGGACACAAATGGATAACACAAGAAGCTATAGATAACAGTGACTCGGCGTCTAGTCTTATCACTAACCGTCACTCTGACTAAGGGATTGTTAACATGCTCCTTCCATCCTTTCTCGTCACGATTGTGTCCGTTCCTATCTTGTACTGAAACTCCTTCTTATGATACCAGTGACTCGACGTCGTGTCTCATCACTAACCGTCATTCTGACTAAGGGATTGTTAACATGCTCCTTCCATCCTTCCTCGTCACGATTGTGTCCGTTCCTATCTTGTGCTGAAAACTCATTCTTATGATACCAGTGACTCGACGTCGTGTCTCATCACTAACCGTCACTCTGACTAAGGGATTGTTAACATGCTCCTTCCATCCTTTCTCCTACACGGTTGTGTCCGTTCTTATCTTGTACTGAAACTCCTTCATATGATACCAGTAACAACTCGACGTCGTGTCTTATTACTAACCGTCACTCTGACTAAGGGATTGTTAACATGCTCCTTCCATCCTTTCTCCTACACGGTTGTGTCCGTTCTTATCTTGTACTGAAACTCCTACATATGATACCAGTAACAACTCGACGTCGTGTCTTATTACTAACCGTCACTCTGACTAAGGGATTGTTAACATGCTCCTTCCATCCTTTCTCCTACACGGTTGTGTCCGTTCTTATCTTGTACTGAAACTCCTTCATATGATACCAGTAACAACTCGACGTCGTGTCTTATTACTAACCGTCACTCTGACTAAGGGATTGTTAACATGCTCCTTCCATCCTTTCTCCTACACGGTTGTGTCCGTTCTTATCTTGTACTGAAACTCCTTCATATGATAATAGTTTTCTGTGATTATTTTGAGTAGAGATCTGCGCAGGTTACAGGTAAATTAGTTGTCACTGTAAACAAAAATTTTATTGTTTGATTGAATAGTGGATAATAACAATAACAATAATCTCAGGATAAAAACATGAACCATCCTTATATAATAATAATAGAATAAGTTAATAGAAGATGTATATAAAGATTTTAACTTTGTGAACACGCTATAAACCAGAAATAAACAACATGACGGTAAAAACAGTAATAAAAATTATTCTTAAAAGTGTCTGAACTATTGTATACATTTTATTGCCTATATGATTAACGGATGAAATATATGTATTTGA
The DNA here is from genome assembly GCF_021130785.1 of Homalodisca vitripennis. NCBI lineage: Eukaryota > Metazoa > Arthropoda > Insecta > Hemiptera > Cicadellidae > Homalodisca > Homalodisca vitripennis. The sequence goes on from NC_060213.1 coordinate 34,818,722, forward strand.
TTAGTTCCAAAAAGAATTTTTTTATTTCATTGATTAGTGTTACATGCAAATTCATGATAACACCTTCCTAATGATCTATGTAAAATACACAAATTAATAACGAAAGTAAAAAAAAATTCGAAAAAATATTAAATTTAACAGTATAAATGTTTTAATATCATTGGCCTCTAGTTGGGAAACCAACATATTCCATTCTCTCTCTCTCTCCCCCCTCTCTTTCTCTATTTCTCTCTCTCTCTGCACATGCTGTCTTGAAATGATGCATGAAACAACGAAACGCAAGCATGCACATCGCCAAAAGCAGCGCGATGGGGAAGATATTACAGGTATGCAAATGGATTGTTTGGGACGAATAAACGATGGCCCACAGGAGGTTACTGGACAGAAACTGTTTGAGAGATATTCGTCACAAACAGTTTTTGTCGCAGGCATGATTCTGTTGTCAGGTTATTTTCATCAAACTCTTCCAATTATTCCCAAAAAGGCTTTTCGACAAGAGAAAATACAAAATAGAGGATGTCTTGATCGCGTGTATGGCGATGAGTCCAAATGTTTTACTATTTGAGTTTAAGTGTCTACAATTTTACATTCGTTTGGCTTTTGCGATGACCATAAATAAATCGCAACGCCAGTCGTTGAACGAGTTCAAGTTTGCGGACTCAATTTAGAGTTTGCCTGCTGCACGCATGGGCAATTATTCTTTACGTGTTCAAGCGTCGGAAGACCGTCGTTTTTGTATATTTTACGCACCGCAAATAAAAAAACAAAAAATATTATTTATCAGAAAGCTTTAAATGTAATAACTATGTTGTTATTTGGTATCGATATTAATATACTATTTAATAATTATAACAAGTTTGTAGTGTACTTGAAAATTGAATTTATATTTTGTTTCACTGCAAACCGTTTAACCAATCACGATGAAAATTTGTATGTGCAGTGTTTGTCAGGAAAAGATAATTTTACGTATTTGAAAGAATTCTGATAATTATTACTTAAACGTGAAGCCTTAAAGTAAGCAAGGCAGAGAATTCTTTTTATAAACAGTAGAGAGAAAAATAAAGAAAAGAAATTGAAATTTTCTCCTAGTAATGATGAGGAAAATATAACATCAAACTGTCTGTTAAAATTAATTGGCTTTTACTTGTGCCGTTTTTCATATCACATAGAAATACGTAAAACAACTACTTCGGTAAAAATGTTATGAAAAAAGACATATTAACTATTCAAAATTTAAATCCGCCCCCCTTTACTGAATTTCACAGTTTACATTCAAGTTTGTTAGACATCGAATCACAAAACAATTTTACATTGTACATATTCAATACTTTTACACATTTGGCGTTTGTTAAACGGTTTAAGGGTTAAGGGATAACTGCGATGCTGTGGGATCATGCACTACAATTAGTAGGCCAATGTATTGAAACGAAAATTTTTCAAAAACAAATTATAGTTATCAATTATCGTTTCTCAATAGAGCCATCATTAAGAAGTATTTTACAATTTTATTTAAGACAAAGAAAATGCTCAAATTATTAAAAAAATAATTTTTAAATATCAAAGATATTATTTATTTAAATGAAATAAAGTTAACACCAAAGTTCTTTAGATTTTTAATATAATAAGATGAAAACAAAATAACAAATCTTCAGGGATTCTTTATTTACGAACGTTTAAACAAATTCCTTTTCCTTAGTTTACATTAAGGTGAAGTAAACTGAAATGTGTATTTTCAACTACTTAAATAACAAAAATAAAATATAATATATAAGGTCAGAAATTCTAAATAAATAAATCACTTCAATAAATCGGATTTTTGTATGGATTAATTTAGGCTTCACGATTTGTACAGTACTTTAAACACGGTTTAACATATGAAGATAGCTGTCCATAGGGAAGAAAAAATATATCAAGAACTTAATTGTGTAAACAATGTTTCGCGAAGTGTGAACTCAAAAACTTAGATTTAAGTTAAAATATAAATTCTTAATTCCTTACAAATAAGTTGAGTTACATTACGAAATCACAACACACCGTTTAGGATTTTTGAAATGGAATTTTCACATTTGGGATTTATGTAAATATTTAAACTGCGAGTTAGTGACTTGTGCTAAATTAGTAAACCGGCGCGGCGTTTCCAACCACTCTTATATTTAAAAATGTTCGCAGAGTTTTGAGTTAAAAACTTGTTCTGAGCATTAAAAACAATATTTTTAATCAACAAGTTTAAACAAGATCAATTTTTTGCACATACAAATATGGAATGTATGAAATATTTATACAGTGATTGAAGCAATAAAAAAACTTTTCCAATTCACATAGCAACAGCAACAGCTGCTATAATAAGATTGGACTCGTAACCCAGAAGGTAAAAACTTCGAAGTTGTTTGTCATTTCCCGGGCACTTATTTGGTTTAAGTCCTATAAATTTGTCCCTTTCAAAATATTATGCTGATAACTGACAAGGTGTTTTATGATAATTAAAATTCTTTGTTTAAAGTTTCACTATGGATAATTTGAAAGGATAATAGGATTTCTTTCATGAATTTTAAATGATAAACATTATAGCTTAAAATGTTAAACACTTAAAGATGGATTAAAGATAGAAATCTATTCAAATCTTTTGTGATTTAAACATCTTAATAGATTAAAATAAGCATGAGAAATAGTTACAACTTAAATATCCAGCATTGAACTAAAATTACTAAGCAAAAATTGACAACCTAACACGGTCTAAACCAAAATTTCAAGCAATGACTCGTACACCAACAGCACTACGTCCAGACTGTTGAGAATTAACCACAGTGATCTCCATAAAAGAAACCAAGAGAACTAACAAAACACGTCACACGTACCAGGGAAGGTGGAAGATTAGGGAGAATATAAATTTCGGCACTGCCTGTTGTATCGCGGCGCGTTTTCCGAGTCAAATTTACCAATCGTCTACAAAAAGTCAAATATCCCAGTACATAACATTAAATGTACACAATAAACCTTAAACTATAAATACGGCAGTGATTTTGCCACACACTAAAATGCATTTGAAAAAATAATATTTTTATGTCAAACACTCAAACAATACCTACAATACAAAGTTTGGATTGATGAGAATAAACACAAGTGATGTTACTGCAAGGAACTAGAAGCACTAAACAACACGTGTCATACGCAACAGGAAAGGCGGCATTCGTTCTGAGTAGTGACTTATATTCTAAAAACTACTTTAACAAATTATATAAAAACACAAAACCCATCACGGAAGTTAATGGATATTTACATATTTAGCAGTTATGCAATCAATCTTTGGGAAAACTGTCTTAACACTTTAATCATAAAAGAAGATTTCATTCCTTTCTATAAGGTTTTAGATTTTATGAAGAAAGGACTCGCACAAGTCTTCAAGTTCACAAGGATACCAAATTCATCTACAATGAGGTCGTGCCAGCTTTACCGCTTCAAAGATTAAAAGGAACTTGGTTACTGAGCTGTTGTAGGTTATTATATTTTTGAACAAAACATATTCTTGTACGATACTTTACAAATTAGTTGCACTATGCCATTTTGGTATGCCACTACTGAGCTGCCTGAAACAGAGTTAGAGATGACACAGGTCTCAGGATTTGTAAAGGAATTTCCTTTCGTGGGTGGTCTAGAGAGTTTCTAAAGTGATTTGAGCTGATGTATTAAAAAAGCTACGAGTTCATGCCTTTTTAGTTTGTTGTACTGTGGTAGACTTCTTGATTTTCTATTGCGTTTATTATGGTTACGACATATCAAGAGAACATATAGCTAGAAATAAGCGTATTTTGGGTATACACACGTTGAAATAATTCGATTCACTTTAATACTTAAAATAACTTAGTATTTTCAAAACGAACTTTGACATGCTCTTATGAAGCGTGATTTTCGATATGCAATCCGTGATTGTGATGATATTGTTGTGTTAACTTTTTATTTGTGATAGGAGTTGTTTTAATCGATGAATTGCTACAAAACGAATTGCTAGCTAATGTAAATAAAGCTTATTTTATTACTTATAATACCTGAAGGTGGAGAATTTCTAAGTATATATTGTTTTCAAAACAGTTAAAATAGTTTTTCTTTTTTAATTTTGGTTATTATCAAGATAACGTTTATAAGAAGACAAGTGACTCTAGACTTATTTAAAAATGTAATTAATTAGCTTCAATACATTTGATTCGATTTTTATGAATTTCCTTTTATTGGTGTTTAATTCATATTCCCCTTTGAACTGAATATGTTTTAGTCATAAATGTGTTTTTATACACCATTTTTTATATAATAAATCTTTTAATCATAGAGTATTTTAAAATAAAAGAGTAACTTTTTATTTTAATTCCGAATTAGTGATTTTTATTAATCAACTAACGTTTACATATTATTGAATTTTTTTGTTAATCACATTTATTAAGAGAATTACAATGATTAAAGACAGAAAAATTATTTGTTAAAATTAAAAAGATATATATATATATATATATATATATATATATATATATATATATTATTTCAATAGCTTTTTCAATATTATTAATACAAATTTTTCGATGTAGTATGTTTTATTTAAAGAGTAGTACATAATTCTTTACAAAATAAATAATGTCAATCCCTAGATAGTTTAATTTTTAATCTCCCAGTGTAGTTAAAAAAGTTTAAATTATTCAAGAATTTATACAAAAAATACACTTTTTAAAAACATTTTTATTCATAATCAGTTTAAAGAAAATAACATAAAATGTAATATAAGAAATACAATAATTTGACATTATATATATATACATAAGACAATAAGAATTCTATGACGATTTCTATATACTGTATACTAATTGTAATCTTAAGAAAATGACCCATAAATTGCATTTTAAGTCATAGCATCTATATCTAGTTTACAGTTGAGAATAAATATTGTTACATTCGATAGTGATTGTTTTATTATAAAATCTCTTGAACTTGGGGTAGAAGCGCCTTTAAATAACTGAGATATTGTCAACTATTCCTCCTTATAGGATATTAGCTCGAAATGATCCCAGACCTCAACCTGTTTATATTCTGTCAGCCCGGACCCCACGCAGAAAACTTTATAAACCAATGCGCAGTTGAGGTGTACTCAACTTATTGTCTAAACATACAGGATAGCTGCTGTTACCCGCATGTTCTTACATGTTTAAATTTATAACGTAACCACACCTGAAATGAGATATCCATTTAGAAATGAATTTTCTTCATAACCCGTTATGAATCATTAAATGCGTACGTTTAGTTTTAAAACCAGCTGGTATATCGGAATTTTGGGCTATTAGGATCCTATCTACATTCGACCTACAATTGGAGTTTAGATAGTGGCAATTGTAAGTTTTATAACAAATTCATAAATTAGATTTAAGTTAAATAGTAGGACAAATTAAACAATTATACCTAAAATTATTACATTTTGCACTGCAGAATAAACCACGCTGTTAAAATATATTTCAAATAAAATAAAAACGAAAGAACAATTTTATTTTAATTATCACTGACGGAAATTTTCCAAATAACGTGTTTCATGAACTAGATATTTTGCCACATAAACGATGTTTAACTCAATTTTCATATTCCCTCGTATGATGCCCTGACACCATGTTACAACGGTGTAGTAACGAGCCGTGAAATCAATATAAAATATCAAAATTTCAACTTCAATTTCCAATTAAAATTAAAATTATAATTGCCATATTGCGCAAATCTTTCTACAATATGCATCATACCGGGTTTATAAACCAATCTACTCAGTGTGAAGTAACGAGCTGTAAAATCGGAATTAAATACCAAGATTGGAATTCGAACTGTCCAATAAAAATCCAAGAGTGGAACCGTTTTTTCCTTTATTGACCAGCCGAAGCTGAACTGGAATTCTGTCGTCGGCTTTATTGCATTCCATAACCCATTATATTTATCACTTTTAATGTCGTTAAGGTTCTCAAACTGTAATTGAATATTCGATGTATACGAATCTCAATTAACTTGATCACAGGCACAATAACTTAACACCTGATATTTATGGATTTTAAACTACGCTGTGTTTCTTTGGTTTTCGTTTTATCTGTATGTTGAAAAACAAACAAGTGTTAAGAACTTGTATATTTCATTCAGATGGGAGATAATTATATATTGAAATATAAAAATTGAATTAACAAAATACGGTGGTAATGTTTATCATTGGAGGACCTCGGAGGGCTTTTTGGAGAAGGACTTGTACAGGAACATGGAAAAATAGTTATTCATCATGTATCTCTAAAGTCTCTTTTTTAACCACGAAATGGTATCTAGATGTCGACATGTATTAACAAGGACAAAATACATGTTTTTGCTTAGACCACAAACCGTGAGAATTTGGAATAAAATTGATTTTAAGAGTGAGATGCCATAAAAACAGCAGGTTTTGCAAACAGAAAAAGGTCGCATTGACCTGGTTGCAATATCCGAGAGGTCCAGAAGTTCAAACGCTGCAGAGAGCACCATTGATAGTGTTGATGATATTATTTGTTGGAATGTAGCCTATAGGGGTATGTTGAATTGCGTTCTGGATATCTCCCTCTATTTCTCTCTCAGTCGCTAAAACATCGTAGCACTAAACATGTAGCCGATTTAATATTACTACATTTGATTGTATTAGTTGCACAAGAGATAACTCATCCAACGCTATAAACTGAGTCACGGAAACAGTGTGCATCCGGACTGCCATCTGTAGAATGAGATGCTCAACTAGCTAGAGTAGTAAATTATATTTTATAGATACGTGGCTCCCCCTAGTGTTGGGCTTCAGAACTAGCTAAAATAATCTTACAGATTTCAGCAGACCTCGTCCATATGAGTGTAACTAATACACTCTCATTAATACACTCAAATGTACTGGAACCTAGCAAAATTATCTTTTGTGAGTAAATTGACGAAATGTACCGAAAATTGCGTCAACAGCAGCCAGCACTGGCCAACACAATCCACGTCAACGTCCGTTCGCGCGTTGCACAAATCACAATCCGAAAATTAAACGAACTGAATGTCGAAATTCTGCCTCATACAACTCGGCATACTCCACAGACCTCTAGGCAATCAAATTCTACCTTTTCAAACAGTTCGATAACTCTTTCACATGTAGGACCTTCGCTAATCGGGACCAGGCAAAAACGGCTTTCGTCGTATTTCGAGTACCAAATAATTACGCTGGCAGAAGTTATCGACGTGTAACATGTGGGGAACATTTTGCAGATTTTGCTTGCGCTTATTTCGATGAAATTGAGTGAGTATTATTGAAGTTATGCCATTTTAAACTTTACCTGTTAAGACCGAGAGAACTTTTGTACCAACCTAATAATAAAGTTTTTTTCATCATAGATTTTTGCAACTTGGTTTTTTCCTTCCTCTATTTGAAAAGCATTTTCGCTAAAGGTATTAGTTTGAAAATCACAGGAAAAGAATAATTAAAACGTGTTAATAATTAAGCACACGTTTTACTAACTAGAAAAAAAGAATTTTTTGTTAAAGAAGAATCTTTATTTAAAAATAAACATATTTATTTAAGTTTTTCCATGTTATGCACTGTTTTAAATAATACTACTTATATAATGATATACATTTACTTTATTTATATTATTAGTACGGACATGATTAATTTTATTCTTTATTGTATAAGAAAAATGTTTTTATTTGAATAACAATGTTACATACTTTTATTCAGATTTGCTGGTCAATTTCGTAAATGAGTTTCATTCCTGTGATTTTTAACAAAAAATATTGTCTTAGAACCCGATTTTTAAGTTGGAAATTATGTTAACATCTTTAATATAACATAACCGGGAAGGAGTAGGTAACATAAAGTGTAGCATATCGGTTTTCGCACAAGTGTAGACAGACAAAGAGACCGAAATTAAATTCTTTCAGGCATTTTGAGTGACAAGCTTTGCTAACACTCGGCCAATTTTGTTAGTCAGCAAGTGACAGAACAATACCTCTGGGAAATTAATAGTCTCAAGGAGCTTCACATTTACTAATACTATGCAAATTACTATGCGTCTTTCGTCTCTGTTTCTAACGATTATAGTAGTTATGGAGTAACTGTTTTAACGCTAATTATAATGTTAGTACCACTAATGATGATCAAGGAAGAGCTGAAATAAATTGTTCATTATGAAACAGGTGTTCATTAACTACACGTAATAAAGTTTGGATTTGATATAATATGTCAGTAATAATAAATATTATATAAATAAAATTTAATTAAATATATTGTTATAAATTAAAAATGAGAAAATATGCATTTGATATTAAAGGATTGTTGTATAAAAGTTAAATATTGGTCAATAATTTGATACATATCCTTTTAAAGGAACCTAACAGTAACAGATGAGTTCAAGTGATATCATCAATAAACATTAGCTTAAACGTCGACTATGACGTTTAAAAGAGAATTAAAGCATCACGGCAATACATCACATACACATTGTTAATAAAAATTAATGCATTTATGAATTCAAATTGATGTTCTATAACAATTTATGTTTATCGGCTTTTATGCGATTTAAAACCGTCTTAAGTCTGCTTATATGTGATTCAAAGTTGTTTTCTAATGACTTTGAATTAGTAATTTTCTAATTGTGCTCTTTATGGGAAAATAACACAAAAAACGACGAATGACATCTCTTCATTTAGATTAATCTGGATGACTGCAGGATCGACTGATGCCAAAACGATGGAAAGAATGCGGTTTATCATCTTCGTAAACGACGACTTTTGCGCCTATAAAGATGGGCGTGGACTCCAGATTCCAGAACCAGAACAAAGTGTGTGACAGTGCCATGTTTTAGAGGCTGAAATAATTGGAAGGTGAATTGAAGTTAAACTTCAAATTATCATTAGTTCATTTTGTTGTCAGGCACCAATTTCAAGAGAAGATTATCTATTCTTTTGTCCTCCCCTCACTTTCAAGTTAAAGAGCCAATAACTCTAATTGTAATCTGTATTACTATATTCTGATAATGGAACAGGGAAGTCTCTAAAGCTTGTATATAAAGAAGTACCTTTTATGCTGTTTAAGAAGTAGGAATTATGATAAAACCCTTAAGGATTTTAAATTTACAAAAAGTCAAGTATATATCTCAAACCATTCTCGAGGTATTGCCCCGACTTATAGGTTAATACTCAGTTAAACCCCAGGAAGAGGCATGTACCATCATCGAACTGTATATTGCCTATATACAAATAACGCATACAAAGGACCTGAATATAATTATGTACTGAAAGCATTACTAACGAATTCATCAAAAGTCTTGTTCTGAGATGGCATATAACTTCAGTATTCTACATATCTTTCTTCAATTTTCTCATTTCTATCATCGTTTATCATATGAACAATATAAAATGTTCGCTAGCGCTCATCCAGGTCCCATAAAGTGTCAAGCAATGAATGATGTTGCCTATAAATTCAAAAATTGTAAGTGTATAGATAACTTCAGTCACTAGATATCCTCCTGACAGATAGACAGACATACATAAATACAATTTTGCCAGCCACTCGAGTGATAGGTTTTACTAACGCTCAGCCAAGTCATAAATGTCTGAACTCCATATTCATACAAGCTCTGAAATATATATATATATAATAAACAACCAAGGCCATACAAAAGTATGAGATATAAGCTGGTGTTTATTACTTAAAGACAGTACAGTAACCGTACATTGTCAAGTGTTAACAGGTATCAAGAGAGTAAACGCCGCGGACTTAAGCTGATTTATTTTACGAGAGTATTAACACTGCTCGAGCTTCCGTTATGAAGTTCCCATTGTTTACCGTTATGTGTGGTTAGAAATTATGTGAAATTACTCACTAACATTGTTATACGATAGGAGTAGCTATAAAATATAAGGCAGATGCTCAGATAAAAGTACCTTTAAGTACTGACTGCTGTGTAGGGTAAAGTCCGTTTTGAACGCAATGCCTCTCCTGTTTGTAACTAAATCTGAAAGAACGTGAACGTTTATTTTAGCTGGTGTTTAAATTTGATTTATTCAGTAAGGTTGTAAAATAGAGCACTTAAATACAAGAAATAGATAAGTGTAAAAATGTTTTGATTATAATAACAAAAATTACTGGAAAAGTATAACGAAGGTTCTCTTAAACTTAAGCTAACAATTAATATTTACTATTCTGTATATGGTTAAAGTTGTAGGTGCAATGTATAATTTGTCTTAAAAGAAAATCATTAATTGATCTCTTAAACAAGAACTTAATAATTTGTTTAGTACCTTTTACAATGTGAATTCATAGAAATATGAAATCAAAATAGTTGAATGATATTTCATCTGTGAAGACTTAAAAAGTTGGGTCTGTCTATTTAAACTCATAGTGTTAAAAAAATCTTCACATCCCTAATTCGCCATTTAACTGTTTTAGAATCAAAATGTTCAAATATTTAGGGTAAAGATTTCAGAGATGTGTTCTTGAAAATAATCCTATTAATATAAGAACTGATTAAAGTTTGATATTTTATACATGTTGTTGCATATATAACCAGGACTTGTCTTTTATATATACAAAAAACAAAAAAACTAACGAACAAAAAACAAAACGAACAAAAACTAACGAACACAAAAAACAATTAAAAACATCAGCTTTTCTGTAGAATAAGTCGTAAGAACTTGTAATGATCAATATACACCAAAAATGTAACATTTTAGACCAGAAATAAGAAGGTTGGATTTCAAAAAATCTAATAAACATTCTAGCGTGGAAGCCATTGTATTTTTTATGTATTATTGAGAACTGTAAACCAAACACTAGTTATCACTTGCAACATTATGGAGTTAGATATATATAAATATATGATGAGAGTAACGATGAACGGTTAAAATTTAGCAGTAGGTTTATACTACCACCCTAATTTATTCATTAAAGAGTAAGGCATTGAACTTAGAATGGGCTTCCAGCTCTGTTTAAGTCGTCGAATTTGTGTAAAAGTCTCAGTTGGTTATAGCTCAGAAGGAAATTCTTCCTAAACCTGGGTACAGCTTTGTTCTGACATGTATGTATACCTGATGTTGGTGATTGCTAATGAGACATTAAATGAAGTAGTAAACAATAATCCATATTATGATCACAAAGCATACTATCGTTTAAAACATCCAAGAACTAGATGGTGAAGGTATTGCGTTTTCTATTTCAATGGTTACCAGTACCTTTCAAAAATTTCTTTATTGAATATATCTGTATTGAATATATCTGATACCTGTAAGATATCAGAAATTGCCATCGTAATGTACCCTGTACGTAAAGAACACTAGGTTTCAAAGCCTAAAATGTACCTTGTCTCTATGGTAGCAAAACTCCCCAGGTTAAAATTAGCTAAAAATGAACTCGACATAAACGAAACTACATTTTACAGCAGAATATGTTGTCAAACCACCAAGAGAGTACCTGATTGGTACAACAACACAAGTGACGTCACTGCACAGGACTAAGAGCACTACAGAACACGTCGCACCTAGAAAAGGGGAGGACTGATATTTGAAATCCTTGTATCCTTTCAAACCCTCTATCGTCAATATTAAACTTTAAACAAGTTTTTTAGTTTTATGTCACTTTATTTTTTCCCGTTTGTTTCCATTTATGTAAGAAAATAAAAAAGTGTGCTTTGAAAAGTATATACGAGTATAAAGTTTTATAAGTAACACGATGGATATAAAGTTGTGTGTGTTCATTTCAATATGAATTTAAAAATTACAGTATTGCAGAGTGTAAAATTTTTCCTTAAATTTTGGAATTATTTAATGCATTTTTAATACAAAAATATTAATACTAATTATTTTCATCTATCTATGATGTAAGAACAATACACAGTGAGTGTAAGGAACCTTTAACAATTTGAAGAGTTATTACAGGTTTGTAGCTTCCTATTTTGGTCGGAGGAAATTCCTGGGGGGGTCGGCCAGGCCTATCTAGCCCATGTTAAATTCCTCTACTTAAGGTACATTTTTCTCAAAAAAGTATAAAAGAATAGGTACATAATTTTTGTGTTAATTGAAACTTTGGACATTTTTTGCATAGTTTGTATGGATAACTTTAAAATTTTTTTTCCAAACTACTTTTTTTTCCAGGAAGTTTTGGTATAAAATATTTTTTTTTAATATAGGATTTAAAAATAAGGAATTTGCTTCATAAAAAAATGTAAAGGAAGACCTAATAAACAAAATATAAAAAACATTGTTTAGATATCTTCAATAGTTTTTTAGATAAATGTACCTTTGTGTTAAAAGACTATATTTTTGGAAAAACATGTTTAAAGCAAAAAATATATGATAATTAAAATTAGGCCAACCTCTAGTGCATTCCTGCCCCATAATTGGGGTTGTCTGGGTCCTCTAACTCTTCATATCTATCCTCTAGCCTTTTCTTTGCAATAGAAAGTTGTTTTTTTCACCTTTTCTCTATTAATACCAAACTTTTCCAACACTTGGCACTTCACTATGTTGCCCCTGTTAAAAGTTGCCACAGCCTCATGCACACACTAGTTCCAAGGTGCTTTTCATTACAAAAAGTTGTTTTTGGTACTCTCGACCATATCACACTATTTAGTGATTCGCTAGAATTCTGTGTCCCACCATGAAGGCATTTCCTAAGGAGTTCTTCATTAGACAAATCTCTGAAAATGGGTTTTTATTTCATCCATAAACAGACAACTGGTAGGTGAGTATGGGCCTTAGGGTCATAGATTATCAGCATAACAGTACTATAACAAATAAAGGAACGCCTCATGCTCTCCTGGGACGAAAAAAATGCGATGACATGCATTTTGAAAAATATTCATAACGCGTTTAATAATTGACAGAAATTAAAAAGTAAAGTATGTTCTTTAAAGCTAACAAAATTTGGAATTAAAAAAAAAATTATGGTTGCCTGTAAAGTCGGTTTTACGGGCGAAGATTTTACGTGACAAACGTCTTTTTCTCGGTAGAATATTTATTGATATGAATATTATTAAATTGCACAATAGGAACAAGGGATTGAATGAAAATAAGAATTGCACAAATTTTAACTATAGAAATAAATTTTGTTTACTAAAACATTGTACATAATTTGAAATTAATTAAAATTTGTTTATTGTAAATGGTAAAGTTGAATAAAAACATTTACTAAAATTGGAATTTGAAATTCTTGCTAAACACAGTTAAATTCTAACTCCGCGCGTGGTGATTGGTGGGTTTAGTTCGTTTGTTTGGTCGCACTGTTATGACAGGTTAGAGGTTATAATTTGTTATTTTAAATGTTTGACTAGCAATACGCGCTGTTTCTTCTCAATCGACTGAATTACGATTGATTGCAGAGTGATTTAAACTAATAATTTACTTAACACTATCAACATTTGTCAATAGTATGACATAACTTATAAACTCAGTTTCTCAACTTTTGTGTCAATCTAACAATTAATCAATCAATCATAGTTTTACGATAATGAAATATCAGTGTACAATTATTTACCTTTATTGTTGTAGTTGTTGTAAATGACGAATCTAAGCACTCCACATTTTCACGAATAAACATAGTTATCTGCTTTATCCCGTGCGGCGGACCCACAGTTATCTGCTTTATCCCGTGCGGGATCCCGTGCGGCGGACCCACTGGACGGGCATCGTAACGTTACCGGGCGTTACACTTTTTCATGAGTGACTCCGAGCCGCAACCTAATTTAAGACGTTGTCACGTCAAAAAAAATAAAAAAAACATTTGAATTTTTTAACCCAATTTGGGGCCGACCCTCCTTATTTAATGTAGAATAATAAAGTAAGTTATTTAATATTGTTACATTAGCCGCAGGTGTGGTGTTATGTCCGCCACTTTCCTGTTGGCAAACTTGGCCCAACTTTCATCAATATGGCGATTCAAACTTTCAGTAACCGAACTTAGGAACATCACACCTTCTAAGTGTGTTATAAATATAATAACTAACTTGATAAGCTATCATTTTGATCGTCTTTAATGTATAAAGCTTTTAGTATGTCATAGATTAAATTTAAATTAAAATGAATGAATCATTAAATTTACAATTGTGTAATGATTTTAAAGGATATACATATATATATATATATATATATATATATATATATATATATATATATATATATATATATATATAATAATGTACTTGTTCTTTTTAATAATGCACTTGGGTTATTCTGTTTTGACAAGCTTTGGATGTCCAACGCAAACATATGATACATGCAAGGTTGCAGATTCAGTACGGTAATCAAGCTCCACTAATCTCAGAGGACTAACTTAAATGAAGTTTTTTCCGAAGTTTCTCATTGCCGTAATTCAAACTTCTTTCATCATAATAAATCATGATCTGTCATCTGCAGTGATCTGTTAGTTCTATACTTTTAAACTTTTTCAAAATAATTACTTGGAATAAAATTTATATAAAACAGATATTGACGTAAATAATTTATCAACGAATTCGGTTCACTACCGAAAGTTATTTCCATAAACGTTTGTTTCACAGTAAGGAAGCATTATTTTAAATACCAATAACAAATTAAGGCGAAGTCTTCCAAACATACTGTATAGAATATAGCCAGTAATATACTAAACCAACATTGACTGTAATACAAATGTATTATCTACATATCCACTATTTCTACAAAGTGGTAAGAGGGATAAACTCATAGAAATAGTACTATTTTAGTAGGTATATTTTAGTAAATCCTTTATTTTACTTAAAACTATTCTAAAATTATGAAATGATCTCTTCTTCTTTCTAAATTAATTTATTTCCTTTACTGACCCATTAAGATCGGAAAAGGTTTACAATAGAAACATTAATGTTACCATTAGGCTTACGTTTTATATAAGGTTATATTAATATTATAATTAAATAATGCTTTCTTACAACACATCTCCAGGCCATATAAAAACAGTGTAACTCAAAATAATATTTTGATACACTTACATTATAATACTATATAAACCTCAAGAATTTAAGAAATTATTTTAATTGGATTCTCAATGTAAATTTAGTGTTTTAAAATGGTATTTTCATGGTTGAATAAATTTTGTGATGGTCTAGCAATAATATTTTGATTATACTTTCCGTTCTTCATATTACCTGTCTATATATAAAATTTGTGGCGACTAATTTTAGACATTTTCAGTTTAACATATCGAGCATTACACTATTAACAAATTTTAAGTCTAAGTTTTATTTTTAGGAACGTTTTTACTATTAATTATATGGGTAGGTTTAAATGAATGAAAATACTATTTATTATTACCAATTGAGATTTAATTTAAGTATTAAATTGTATACCTAGGTGCTTGTTTATCTGTATGTTTAATGGTCTTTTAGTCTCACCTTTGTATTCCCTATTGCAACTACAATTTATACTGCAAATATAATTTTTAGAATCCTGTTTACAAATTTTTGTTTTATTCTTACGAAAAACAATAATAAAACTGTGTTTTCCTAAATCGCTGAAATCTAAACTCAATTATCCTTACAGAATGTACTTACTATAAATATGAACAAAATGAAAATAGAAGTTAAATTAATTAAACATATAGTTGTGATGTCTTGAAAGAAATTTTTCACAGAACAGTTGATTACATATAACAGGCTTTATCAATTAATCTTTCACAACTTTAGAGATAAAAATGGAATTTTTCAGTAATTTAAAGACGAGTGGGAAGTATCCCGGGAGAATAAAAAAAAGAATATTTGTATATTCATAACAGGGACAGAAAGAATGTACATGTACAATTTCACTGCAATCAGTTGAATAGTTTACGCGTGAAAGCCAAACAAGCAAACGAAGTCACTTTCACATTTACAACTTTTTTTAGATGATATATATATATATATATATATATATATATATATATATATATATATATATATATATCATCTATAATTGAATCGGAAAAAGTAAGCGCTCTGTGGTGTAATGGTAGCACATTCACCCGGCAAGTGAGAGATCCGGGTTCGACTCCCGGCGGAGCAAGTACTTTTTGCGATTCAATGTTTATTGAAATTAAATAAGGCTGTTGCCATTTATACAATTTCATGTAAATAAAAGTCGTTTGACAGGTATTTGGTCTTCCGATCATATGTTAGTTTGCTTATTTAAACACATATGTGACAGATACGGCCAAATACAAAATAATTGAATCGGAAAAAGTAAGCGCTCTGTGGTGTAATGGTAGCACATTCACCCGGCAAGTGAGAGATCCGGGTTCGACTCCCGGCGGAGCAAGTACTTTTTGCGATTCAATGTTTATTGAAATTAAATAAGGCTGTTGCCATTTATACAATTTAATGTAAATAAAAGTCGTTTAACAGGTATTTGGTCTTCCGATCATATGTTAGTTTGCTTATTTAAACACATATGTGACAGATACGGCCAAATACAAAATAATTGAATCGGAAAAAGTAAGCGCTCTGTGGTGTAATGGTAGCGCATATTCACCCGGCAAGTGAGAGATCCGGGTTCGACTCCCGGCGGAGCAAGTACTTTTTGCGATTCAATGTTTATTGAAATTAAATAAGGCTGTTGCCATTTATACAATTTAATGTAAATAAAAGTCGTTTGACAGGTATTTGGTCTTCCGATCATATGTTAGTTTGCTTATTTAAACACATATGTGACAGATACGGCCAAATACAAAATAATTGAATCGGAAAAAGTAAGCGCTCTGTGGTGTAATGGTAGCACATTCACCCGGCAAGTGAGAGATCCGGGTTCGACTCCCGGCGGAGCAAGTACTTTTTGCGATTCAATGTTTATTGAAATTAAATAAGGCTGTTGCCATTTATACAATTTAATGTATATATATATATATATATATATATATATATATATATATATATATATACAAGAATTTTTTCCAAGAACATCGGAAGATGATACCACTAATTAATTAATACAGTGTGTATCAAAATGAATGACCTAATTTTAAAACTAAATATCTATTGCTAAAAATGTACTACAAAAATAGTATTTATTGCTAAATACTCAAAAAATCTTAAAGTTTTAGGTATGTTATTACAAATGTTCTATATGTCCACCAGCAGCAGCACGAACAACATCCAGACGATAGCTAAATTCCTGATAAACCTTACACAACGTATCTGCGTTCACAGACCTTATTGCGACAGTTATTCTGTTCTTTAGTTCTTCGATGTCATGAGTTAGAGGGGGAACAAACACTTTTTCCTTCACATATCCCCACAAGAAAAAGTCGCATGGGGTCAAGTCTGGTGATCTTGGAGGCCAAGAATGAAGGGCATTGTCTCGAGGTCCCGTGCGCCTTATCCAGCGGTGGGGCAGAGTGTTGTTGAGAAACTGCCGAACATTGTTGTGCCAGTGAGGCGGAGCTCCATCCTGTTGGAAAATGAACCTAAAACTTTAAGATTTTGTGAGTATTTTGCAATAAATATTATTTTTGTAGTACATTTTTAGCAATAGATATTGAGTTTTAAAATCAGGTCATTCATTTTGATACACGCTGTATATCTTCCGATGTTCTTGGAACTAAATTCTTGGCGGAACGATAACCTAATTGTCACGCGTTGTATTATTTTCTCTTTCTTTGTAGCCAACCATCAGTCTACCGGGAAAGGAGCTCCCGCGCAATGTACGCGAGTTTGAGTACTTCATTCTATTCTTCCATTTTTCAAGACTTTATGATTTCTTCTTCCTTTATGTGACTACAGCTACATTGTCAAGTCAAGAGTCCGATGTCGAGGTGTGTGAGTCGACGTCAACGTTTGAGGAAAGTAAATTTTACTGTATTGTAAGCAATATTCCTCAGAACATTGGAACCAGTAAGTCTACCCTCAGATGTCATTCTTATTCTATTTTGGAAGCAAAGCGGCAAAGCCATATTTTTATTCAATGGCTAGAATTGATGATTTTTAGTCTTGCCGCAATGAAACTTATGTGTAAACTTTGCATATTTATTGCTAAATACTGTATATTCATACTAAAACCTCCGACATAACCACTACATGTGTTACGTCCATTTGGTAAAATACGATGTAAATAAATTTGAATTAATACGCTTTCATAAATAACAATGGACAGTGGTAGCAATACCGTCTGATTCAGATTCCTTCCAATGTATTTTTATAAATATAGTACATGCTTAACAACTGATATCTTCTTTCAATAATATCAATAAAACAGAAAATAAAAATCTATTACTTTATATACTTTTATGTATAAAGGCGAGAATTTTTATAATTTTCGTAGCTTATACATAACACTATGTTCCCGGGTCGGTCAATAAGTAAGTTTATATAAAAAAGATCAACAGAATGATACGGCAGGCTATAAACACTGAAGGTATTCTACGAGCGAGAAAATAAAAATAAGGTTTATGTTGGGGCGAGAATATAACAATAACTCCGCTCTAACAAGCACAAGTGCATGTGAATAAACCGTCAACGTCGTGTCTTATTTGTGCGACAGCACTGTCAACATAGTGTCAATATTGAGGGAGTCAGTACAATTTTATACAGTAATAATATAAAACCCGAAATAGGGGTAGAGTTAAATTATTTATTAGATATTTATCTCTAAATCAATTAATGAAATATCGACTCCACAGGTTGATATTTGAACGTTAATATCATTCAGGGGATAATTTACTTCATCTACGATTGAATGTTGAATAATCAAAAGACATTTTAAATTTGATTGTAGAATTATTGAAGAAATTATTTAGTAAAAAAGATTTCAAATTTAAATATAGGCCCTACTTGTTTTTACGTATTTTGTGCCCCACGTAAGCTGATACTACGTTTGATTATGGTTGGTACTAACCAGCTATCGTGAATGGAATTAGGAATTTATTATTAATTTTATAATTTTATAAAAGTAATGAAACAGTGTGATATGTTTAATACATATTCCTCTTTATAGTATTCCATAAAAATACTACAATATCCAATGACCTTCTGTTCAATATTTACTTTCCTACGAATCCTTTTCACATATGGGTGGTGCCATTGTTTTCGTTTATGCTTCCTCCAACTTGTATATTGGAGTTCAGTTAATTTTCCATAAGGATTATTTAACCAATCAGTAACAATTCTTAGTATCAGATATGCCACGAACTTTATCCGGTCTTATAGGACTTACTTATATGAAATTGTCGCCAAAGTTTTATTCTGCGTAGTTTAAACATCCTTTAACCAGTTTAAAAATAATGTAGCTAAGTAAAAATACTTCTAAATATTAATATGTAACTTATATTAACAAAATCCCTGAAGTTGATAAAGGAATCTACCAAATAAAATGAATTCTATTGAAAAATAAAATTATCCTCCTAAAATTTATTTAGAGCCTACTACTGATACCATTAAATTTGATAGGAACACTGTAGGAGTAAGTTACACAACGTATCCCGTTACAACAGGTTACGCTGATGTTACATGCCAAATTCCCAGTCTGTATCTTATTTTATTCTTGAGATACCCTTTGGGCAGATAGAAAGACAGACAATCATACAGAAGTTATTATTATGAACCCCGGGAAGGAAAATAAATGTTATCAATCTGTTGTTGTCATGGCCCTGCTTGTTATACAGGGTGGGCCATAAGTTGCGTGACTGTTATCCAGTGTCACTAGTCAGATGCCTGTTACGGCAATATTGTTTTGAGGCTACGCTCAGGTAAACTTTGAGTTTCTTGGAGCCAATAGAAAGTTTTAAATCACTGCAATTATTAATAAGCACACAATCTTCCAATTTATAGTAATACAAATTCATATTAGAAATGTTATGCTTATTAATAGTTGCGTTGGAAGAAAACGAAATTAGAATAGAATTTATAAAAGAAATAATGAAATAGTAAATACTTTAATTTTGTAAAATGTAATAAAAATACTGTCGCAATTAATTCAGACGTTCTAGTTAGTCTGTAACAGACACGTAGAGCCTAAATAAATAAACCTTCTTTATATTGTTTTCGTTAATTAGCTTATTGTTATTATGGAATTAAATATACAAGTATAGTGAGAAAATGAACATAACAAAAACAACTAAAGTATTTTAGTACCTTAAAGTAATGTTCTCAACAATTCCATCTGTTCCTGTTTTTATCTGAGACAGAGCTAGGTACAAGAGCAGTACAGAAAGTATAAACAATGCACCACGTCTGTACTACTTTGATTACATCAATAGTTTGTTCAAGATGCTTGTTAAGCTTTAGCCACAAACTTGGTTCGTTCCTACTGCAGGTGTATTCTTTCCTCAGAGTAAAAATTTTACAATTTATAAAGACTTATCAATAACTGTGTACATTAATAATACGTGACATTATACATGTGAAATATTAAGAAAGGTAGAAAATACGGAATTATTTACAATATATTGTATAAAAGGTTTTACATAATACGTAACTAGGCAGAAGTACGAGTACAACGTGTCGCAGAACAGCCTTAGCTGAGGTTGCACGTAAGGTGTACATTTCTTAGCTTATTCTTGAGATATATTGCAGACAGACAAAAGGGAATAAGATTTTTCAATAAATACATTTTGAGATCCCCCAGCAGACACAAGAGCAAATGTACCACTTTAGAACTATCAATAGAACTAATTTAGTCTCTTCTTTGTTTGAAGTTTATTTTTGACGATCGGAGGATTGTGAAGAAAACAGGATTCTGCCATTATTCAGTGTAACGAAAAAATCAGTAACAATACGTTTCGAAAACTGCAATTTGATCTCTTTTTCAGGTAAATAACTAACCTAACACATAATTACAAACTGGGTTAAAATAAACAAATCATACCAAAGCGTTGTGGCACGCCTAAGTCCGGAATCACAACCACCATGCTGTGTGTCAAATTTACTAACTCTAGAACGTGCACTTAATAAAACACTAAACACAACAATAATTATTGAAACTGAACTACATAATACAGATTACAATATGTCTGCATTCGTCGACCAACCACCTACGACTGCCTGAAGAAGAGATCAGATTGCAGATCTCGAAACGTAAGGTTACTGATTTTTTTGTTTCACTTAACGATGTCAAAAGTCCCGAAAAATCCTGTTTCCTTCTCATTCTGGTCTGTTGGAATTAGGTTTTATGCCTAGTTTAAATTCTGCAGGTGAAATATTTCTAGAGATATCTTGCTATAAGATATTTACACATTTATGTTCATTAAGTAATGTTTCATAGCAGTCTTTAAATAATACAAGTTCGTGTGATTAGGGAAGGCACTACAACGACATTACTAGGTACCTTGGTACTTGTCGTATTCTACTCTCATAAGCACCCTCTAATAGGTCTAACGGATAGTTAGATTATATGTATTACTTTATCATATGTTAAAATATTATTTTACTTGTACTCCACTTGGTTACAAATTTCTTTATTCTGCAATTTTATCGTTTCCATCTCTGAACCAACGTAAAGTGTTTATTACCGCTGAACCAACTGCCATGGTACGAAATATACCACTATTGCTGCCGCTATATAAAATTTCAAGTCTATAGGTTGGTGGCTACGAATAATAAACGTAGGTAATTAGCTGTCTAACTAACTAAACATTAAGTGGCATGAAATTACAATGCTTTACCATCAACGTTGAAACAAATTTAATTCTGATAAAAATTAAGTATCATAATACTGAGCTGTATAAGCAAATAAATATAGACATTAGCGAGGTCATTTCAAATGCGGAAACTACAGCAGTTCCTCAACAGGAGAAAAGTCACGTAGGAAAGGTAGCGTCACCGGACGTGTCTGTCTCTCGGGGCACGTCGTCATCCAATAGTCACGTTCATTCATGTAATCTCTCTTACATTCACTTGAAAGATGTACATTAGCTTGAAGTCAAGTATGATATCAGAAAATATAGTTGTTGCTTTAATACTATACTTTAATACTATAAATATTGTAAATAGTGAAAAATTATATAAATAAAAATTTTGTAGTGGAGGAGGAAGTTTTTTTAAACCACTTGACTCAGATGTATCTGTTTTAAAATATATTTTTAATTTATTGAATTAAACTTTTGGCAGAGCGTTCAGTGAAGCCTTTTCCACTAATTTTTATGTATTCAGATTTCTGTATGTCTGTACATACTATAGATGTCGAAGTAATGTATTGTACCGTTAGTTAGTTCCATTTTATATAATGCAACATTTCACAACCTAGTTAGCCAGTACAACTTAATATTATTTTTTATCTAATGTTCCGGAACTGAATTATCGACGGACTAACTACCTAATTGGCACGCGTATGAATATTTTATTGTGACCCTTCGTAGCAGCCCAACTACGTGACCGATTTCACCTCGCGCGCTATGTCCGTAAGTAAAAATTATATTTTCGTATTATTAAATTAGCGCTTTGATGCCAAACATATAAAAATGAATGTAACGTAAAGTAAAGTTGTAAATAGTAAAGTAACTTACCCTTGAAGATCTTTTATTTGCTTGATTGAAATGGATACAAGTTGTGGCGTCGTCCTTCTGACGAGCACGTTGTCGTGATAAGTTTTTTGTCTCATTAAATGGCTAATAACTTCGTGAATTTGCTTTAGGCGAGCTCACGTATTATTTGAGTAGATGGCTACCACTTTCATAACTTTTACTCCTCTTCTAGTAATTACCGACTAGAAATAACCCTTTTTAGACTACAGCTTCAATGTCTCGTACCAAGGACGCCGACGCCCGGGTTGTGAGTCTACATATTGCGAAGGGAAGTAAAATCTTAAAGTTTTATAAAGTAAAATATCGTAGGCATAATTCCATAGAACATTGGATATTTTAGGCCCACCTATCAGATATACATTTTTAGTTCTTGTACTCTAATTGGCAGCAACGTGGCAAGGCATACATGCCTGCCATTAAAATAGAGTATTTATCTAAAGATGAGTTAGTATTTGAACTGATATCTAGAGGTGTTAAATTAAATAGTGACAGTACAGTAAATGAACTTAGAAAGTCCTTAAGACAGTGTTTGAGAAACAATATATTACCTACTGCAAGTAGCCTATTAAAAATAGATCACAATCAGGAAGTACAACTTCTCAGTGAAAAAGTGATTTTATTAGAACATGGGTGCAGTGAATTGAACAGTGATAGTTCACCTTTAGAAATCACCAAATTTCAAGAAAAATGTAAACATTTAATAAACCATTTATTTTTAGACAACCAGCTAGAACTAACTACTGTACATGGTGAAATTTTATCAGCTTTAATGTGTAGGCTATTAAATGTTGAACAACAGCTAAAAAATTGCTACATAAAGTGAAACTAGAACAGCTTAAAGTGTTAGAAGCCAATTTAAATGAATCATTAGAACAAGATGAGGCTATGGAACAGGCAGTGAAAGAACAAATAGGCCCTACTTCTGTACAACCACCAACAATATCGCAGCCTACTGCCAGTACCCCCACTTTGCCTTTAATGCCTATTTATAATGCAAACAATAATTGTATTAGTCAACCTATGTCTACTTTAAATATGTTTAATAAGTTAAACAACCCTGTAGAATATTATTTACAAAATTTAACAGTAACAAATGGTTTAGTAGTACCTGAGCTTAGAAACTTTTTGAAGACTTTGATAAAACTAAAATATGAAACTAGCCTATCAGATAACGAAATTTTAACATTGTTACCCTGTTATGCAAAAGGTCCACTTTTAGCCAAAATAATACAGTGTAAGTCTGTCATGCCAAATATCAACTATCTACACAGGGAATTAATTAATGCTTTTATCTATGTAGGCCTAATTGAAAGACTTAGACTAGATTTAGTTTATAGGCCACAAAGTTTGATGAGCCACTGTATGAATACATCTATGATATCAAAGAGCTCAGTCAAGTTTTATTGTGTAACATATTAAGTGAACAAGACTTGGTAACTTGTATAAAAAGAGGTATTAAACCTACAGATAGGAATAAGTTAATTTTTGAAAACAATCCCATTTGTTTTATAGATTTGGAAAAATTGTGTATAGCTAGTAATAACATAACCTTTAATGATAACTTAAGAGACAATTTAAGTAAGACATATGTTAATAACATTAATCCACCACACGTTGAACCTAGAAAAAGTAGACCTACTGTAAAAAACCCAAAGTTATGTTTCAATTGGTAAAAAATTCAATAGGCCTGGTCACTTGGCAAAAAATTGTTTTAGGAAGCCAAAAAACTAGTGGGTAGGGGAGTGGTATTACACACAACACCTAAAAATATCCCTCCCCGCTTTCATAAGTCTAAGAATAATAATTTTATACATAGTAATGCAGTAAGAAAAGAAAAACGCTATTTTATGAAAGTCTATGCTAAGGTAATTAAAAATTGGAGTAAATTAAACTATAGAAAACCTAATCTAAGACTAAATGTTAAACAGTGTAACAATATGCCTTTAATTGAAGCTATAGTGGGTAAAAATGTAAAAACAAACTGCTTATTAGACACTGGTGCTACAAGAGATATAATTAGTAAAGAATTTTTTTAATAGCCTATTGTTGAATAATAATTTTTCTAAATTAATGAAGTCAGATGATAGAAAGTTTGCTGCAAATAACACTGAAATAAAATGTTTTGTTTACTGTTATGCTAAGATAAAAATTTCTAAATTTTGTTGGAAAGTAAAACTTGTTGTATTGGATAATTTAAAATGGAACATTGTATTAGGAAACCCATTTATAACTAATAGTAAACTAATTTTAGATCTTGATGGAGATTCATGTTATTTTAAATTCAATTGTAATGAGAAAGTAACTATTGTCAGACAACAGCCTTTTGAACATGAATCAAACAACATTGATGTAAAAATAGGGTGCAATAGAGCTGAGGCTGAGATCCAAAACCTTATAAGGGATTTTCCAAATGTTTTTACTCCAAAATTAGGAGAGGCTCTAGATTTGGAAGTTAAATTAATTCTAAATGACCCCACACCTGTAAATATTAGGCTTTATTTTATGAGCCCTCCCACTGTAAATAAGATTAAAACAATAATACAGGATTGGTTTGACCAAGGAATAATTGAACCCAGTACATCAGCCTACTCCAGTCCAGCCTTTTTAACCATAAAGGACAGACTTGTAGTCAATTATACCGAATTAAATAAAAAGTTACAGAAAATTGATTTTCCCATTGTTGATTTAAATAACTATTATCAAAATCTTAGTGGAGCTAAATATCTTTCAGTAATAGATTTAAGAAAAAGTTTTTTACAATGTCCATTATCACCTGATAGTCAAGATCTTACCTCATTTAGTTACTACATTTGGTAAATATAAATTTAAACGAGTCCCCTTTATATATTCAGGGGGTATATAATATGCCCGGAATATTTACAAACAGTTCAAAAAATAATTCTCTGTCATTGAAATGTATATTAAAGAGGTATTTAAATATTACTATTGATAAACATTAACATTAATAGTATTATTTTATACTATTTATGAGCTATTCATTCAAAACATCAGTTTAGTTTAGTACTAATTGCATCACCAACAGTCAAATAAAGTGTCTGAAAGATTTATTCAATCACAAAAAAATATACATGAGCTCAGAAAAGATTGTTCAACCAACTATTTATTATATTTGATTATAATGTAACTAAGGCAATCAGAACCAGTATACTGATACGTTCGGCCTAAAAGACGGTAAGGCACGTCCTTTATTGTAAATTTGGGAATAAATTAAATTAATCTTATTTCTTATCCTAAATATCTCCCGCAATTCCTCGAGTTGTAAACGTGGTATTGTTCGCAAGCGATATTAGTCCGGGATAGATAGTCAATTTCAACTAATCGATATCATTTTTTTGTACTTGTGTTTTTCACCCGAATCCGGTCAGATAAAAATTTGGTAAAGCTTATATATGAATTAAATGTATAAATTAGCTCTAAGTGGAATAGAAGGATATTTTGCACAAACTAAATATACATACATTTTAACATATTTTAGTGTCAATCAAATTGCACTGTTATAATTTATTTTATTTGATAACAAGTAACATTTAATTTTAAGAAAAAAAATATCATTAGCAGACATTGTCAAAGACGGTGTTGAATGAGTTAAATAAATGTCTCATTATTTTAACCAACGTTCATCATTATTCTGATCTACCCCCGTGTCCACTCCAACTAATATACCGTTGTAGGTATGACAACGAGCCTTAATTAAATACCTACATTGGAATTAAAACTTTCCAATTAGAATGATAATCATGTATGCTCCAATGCGTATATATTTCTACAATACCGTATATATAAACCAATTTACTCAGTCTGGAGTACCGACCTAAGAGAAATTGGAATGAAATATCAACTTTGGAATTCAGACGTTCGAATTAAAATTAAAATCATAAATGCCCCAATTTGGAAATATTTCCGCAACAAGCAGCATGCTGGATTAACAAACTAATGTACTCAGAGTAAAGTAACGACCTGTGAAATTGGAATTCAATACCAAGATTGGAATTCGTAGTGTCCAATAAAAATCCAAGAGTGGAACCGTTGATCCTTTATTGACCAGCCGATGCTGAACTGGTATCAGTAGTCGGCTTTATTAAATACCATAAACCGTTATATTCATCTCTTTTAATGTCGTTCTAAGGTTAACACATTGGATGCTTTTTGTTTACGAGTCTCACTGAAGTAAATCGCAATAAAAATAACTTAAACGCCAAATTTTATGGATTTGGTACAATGTGTTCCTTTGCTTTTTGCTTCATCTGTATGTTGACTAATAATACTGTTTTGAGAATTTTAAGGTGGGAGATAATAAACATTTTAATAGATTAAGCAGGGGTTGACCAAAGGCGGTGTTAATGTTGATCATCTTGTTTGTGTCGAAGGACCTTGGGCAGAGGGGCCTGGATGGGAACATGGATAAATCATTTGAAAGTCCACCAGTGGATGCAACACGCATCGCGAGAGTCTGTGTTTCAGCCATGGAAGGGCATTCAAAGTCTATAGAACAGTTCGTTATGAATATATGCGGACATAATATTGAAACGAAAAGTTTTCGAATCCTTCAAGTGATAGGCTTCGCTGACACGTAGTAAGTATTAGTCAGTATAATTAAGTAAAAAAGTACAGACCTATACCTTCAGGATAGTAATACTATCAAGCAGCTTGAAGTTTACTAATACTATGCAAATTACCATGCGTCTGTTCGTTTCTATAGTCGTTCCAGAGTAACTGTTCATAACGCTAATATTAGTGTTAAGAGCATAAATTGTTCATCATGAATCATAAAATTATACTATTTCAAATTAAAAATAAGAAAAATGGAGTTAATATTTAAGGAACTGTAGTAAAAAAGCTAAAATATTGGCCAGTCATTTAAAAAATATCCTTTAAAAGGGATTCGACATTATTAAATGGCCTCTAGTCATATCATCTATAAATATTAGCTTCGCCCACACGTTTTATATGATATTTAAAGGAAACTTTTACACATAACGTTATTACATCAAATATAAATTTTTATTAAAGAAACTCATGCTTTATTAATTTTAATACATGAGTTTTAAAACCACAGATTACTTATTCCAAAGTGTTTTTTTACTCACTTTTAGTTATTGATTCTCTAATTCCACTCATTGTGTATCTTATGAGACAACGAGAACACTGTTTAAACTGTATCAAAATGGGTGAGATGGAAGGAAAAACGCGGAGATAGACACACAGAAAAGGAATTTTACAAAAAGCCCATTAGGATAGCAAAAAATACAAAATGTCAAGTATGTAGCTCAATTAATTCACAAAGTATTCCCAGAATTATAGTCTTTGCTAATGCCAAGTAAAGTTCAAGAGAGGGACATGCACAATAATCGAATTCTATATATGGAAATAAACCGATCTAACCAAATCACCGAAAATCTTACCAATCATCATGTTAAAATGAAAAAAAATCATGTCATGTCATGTTAAAATGTCATGACAGTATTTAGTTAGTTTACAAATGGGTTTATTCTGCAATTTTATCGTAGCTTTCGTTGTTATCTATGAGACGAATGTAAAAATATTTGAAAATTGCTCAGGAAAATACCATAGAGCGACAAGCAACTAAATCAATGTTGCCTAGAAGTAAAGTTTCATAAGAAATTCCAACCTAATTGATCATTTGGTCACGAAATATCAACAGGCAAACAGAAATGAAACGTCGCCAGCCACACATGTAATAAATATACTTTACTAACGCTCAGATATTTATTCTATGTTTAAATTCCAGATGATTTAGAAAAGCCCTCAAATTCATGTACTACACAACCAAGGCCATAAGAAAGAAAGAATCAGATATAAGCTGGTGTTTATTACTTAAGCACAGTACAGTACCCGTACATTGTCAAGTGTTAACAGGTATCAAGAGAGTAAACGCCGCGGACTTAAGCTGATTTATTTTACGAGAGTATTAACACTGCTCGAGCTTCCGTTATGAAGGGTACATTGTGTACCGTGATCATATTTCACTTTCATTCACATATTTCGACTGTGGGATAGAAATTACCCGGAATTAGAACACTAGGATCTTATGCGCTATGAGAAGCTATAAAATACTAAGGCTCCGATAGAAGTACCTTTCTATAGCGATTACTGTGTAGCAAAAAGCCCTCACTCAACGCGGTACCTGTCCTGTTTGTAACGAAATCAGTAAGGTCATAAAATTCGTTTGCTTAAGATGGTGTTTCATTTTGCTTTCTACAGCGTGTTTCTAAAATAGTGCTAAAATATTCAAGTTTGGATTATAATATTAGAATTTACTGAAAAAGTATGATGATATTCTCTAAAACTTAAGTCAACCATTAATATTTACTTCTCTGTTTAAAAATTTACACAATTTAAGTGTAAATTAAAACTATAGATTTTATTGAAACAAAATCATTTATCGAATGCTCAAAGAAGAATTAAATAAATTTGTGTAATACCATTTTACAATGTGACTTGATGGAAGTACGTAATGATAATAAGTTTGTGATATTTCATCCGTGTCGTCCCCCTTACCATGCTGTTGGCCCACATGAAGCATCCAATTTACAAAGGGTGAATAATTAATTGATATTATTTAAATAAAATTGTCCTTACTCTATAATCTTTCCTTATTAGTAGATAGTTAGGAAAGATGACTATCTTTCCGCATCATTAAGTTAATGTTCTATGCAGGCTTCCTATATGAGGGGCTTTACTTGAGCTTAGCAAACTACTACAGTTTCTTACTCGTGTTTGTATTGTGGTAAGGAATATTTAGAAACTATAGAAACTATAGTTTAGATGGAATCTCGCGATGTTGTGT
Organism: Homalodisca vitripennis; assembly: GCF_021130785.1. Lineage (NCBI taxonomy): Eukaryota > Metazoa > Arthropoda > Insecta > Hemiptera > Cicadellidae > Homalodisca > Homalodisca vitripennis. Next base: position 34,848,040 of record NC_060213.1, read on the forward strand.
GGGACTCGCATCAAAGTAGACAACTTCGTCGATGTTTGACAACACAAGTTATATCAGTCTTATCTTTAGTAAACATTGGTCTAATGTGTGTCATATTCTAATATAAATTGTATGTCTTTTTAAACCTGGATACCCGCCCATTAGTTCCAAAATAACTTCATGTGTTTAATCAATGTCAATATTTTAAATCAATATTTGTGTACTTATCTATTTGATCCGATCAATCCCAAACTCAAATATGTTATTTACTTGTCTAGCCGTACATTACTAATGATAAATTAAGAATTGTACAAGACACTATGTGTTTTACACACCCATAGACACAAATACAGTAAAGAAGTTTGAAATCATACAATACTCTTATTTAAAAAACGAAGATGTTCAAAGTAAAATTTCGTACAATAAATAAAAAGGTGAATTTTTATTATTTCTACAAGAAATATTAAAAAGTTCGTTTTAAATGTGCAATTGTTATATTATCTTAATATTTTACTCTGTGAGTAAAATGGAAACTAGTGTGAAAAAAATGATGCAAAAATTGAATAGTATAATTTTAGTGATCTGTTTAATTTAAACGCAAAGTCCGCTGGTTCGTGTAAGATTATTTTTTAATTTTAATAACACATAAACATAATTTTAATATAGACATCAAATGTAATTATCTTACATGGGGTCCTCTAATTATAAAAATTAATATTTACACCTTTAGTATTTGAAAGTTAAAAACGTAGTTAATTAACATATTATTCCATGTAAATGTATTTAGAAACTGAGTAAAAAAGCTAAAATTCAATAATAATAATAGCTAAAATTTAATATTAGTGGTTGGTTACAAACTACTAATATTTCAAAGTTTATATTGTTCAAAACTTCATGCAAGTAATAAAAGTGTTAAATAACTTTCAATAAATAATCAAGAATTTTTAAATGTTCATCCATCAAATAAATTTCTTATTTAATTCAGATTAAGTTAGTAAGTTTTATGTAAATTACCATATAACATAGTAAACCAATCTACAGTTTAATTTACTGTGAAAAATTATAATACGTATAAGGACTGCATCGGGAAAAATATCTATATAACGTTTAAATTTGGGGTACATTTTCTGCTGTGGTAAATACTATTTTATTAAAATCGGCACCGTTTAAAATAAAGTTTGAGATATTAGCTTTAATAAATAACTAGTATGTTCTCAAATTCAAAACTAATTTATAGTTCCTAAGCTTTGTTACTCATAACATATTTGTATCCTTTTCATGCCAGTTCTATTTTTGAATCTGTATTATTATTTGAAATATAATAATTAATTAATTAATACATCAGTTTCCATATTACACAAGATTTTAAAACTACTTTTACACAGGAAAATGTAGGGCAGTAAGTATTGTACATTTCCATATAATAGACTTGTAAATGAATTGTAAATGTTATATTCACTCAGAACCTTATATTGTTATCAGTTATATTGTATAATAAGTTACAGTCTAGGTTTCATCAATCCATAGTAACGTTATTGGATCCTCTTGAAAGATAATTGATTCTTCTCATTCCTGAAGTGATAAACACCTGAGACAAGCCCTAAGTGAGATCGGTGTTTACTATAAATATTGGTTGGCTTTCCACTTTACAAAACTTTTTACTGAATAGTGGCAGAACTAGAACCATACACATCTTTAAAGTTGTTTTAAACCACTGATATCACGCTTCAAAATTGTTAGTTAAAAAAATATTGTGTTTCTAATGAGCTTAATTCTGTGTGTGTGTCTGTAATGAATATTTCCATTATTCCATTATCATGGAAATATCCAGTACAGAGGATATGGAAAAAGAGAACGCTCTATCGAGCGTTCTCCTATAGTAAACTATCAAGCCAAGGATGAAAATATTCTCGATACACGATAGACAGATAGTCAGGTCATGGGACATGATCTGACATGACTACTGGATTACTACGTACCCCCGGGGAGGTGACCTGTCTACATGTACTGTAGTTGTCATGTTTATGATTGCATCCGCCATTGTATATATTATATTCATGGCTTGCTTAATATATTATATTGAAAAAGAAAACAAATGTAGCATTTGGATATCTAATGGTAAATACAATATACAATTATATTCAAGTAATACAATTCAAAATAGTTAACAGTGAGTAATTTAACGCTAAATAATATAAAAAAGCCTTAATCACAAAGAAATAAATCCATATATCAAAATAAAGAGAGAAATTAAAATAAAAAAAAAGTATACCTAGTAACAACTGCATTTATGATTCAGTTAATTTACTAACTACTTCTGCATAATTAGAAATAACATGGGAAAAGAGTCCATATTATACATAATTATATTTTATATTATTTTAGCATTTGTTAAAACTACCCAAGGTAATGTTTCACTTTCTGGATTTCGTAATATTTTTGTGATTTTTAATTTCAACAGCTTGGGAACTCGTCATATTTTTTACGTTTTGTTTCCAGGATTGATGTTAGACTAATATTGACTAAAGATACACAATGTCTTTAGCGTAGTAAATTCTACTTTTATACTAATAATAACTAGTAAATTCGGTTATCAAGCCTGTTAAAACTGAACAATAATCATAAAGTTTAAATTGCCACAATACATAAACAAAGACAGATACACTTAACACAGCAAAAAATTGAAATAGTTTCATTTTCTTGTATTTTGTACCAAAGACAAGAACAGACTCCGTTTACGCTCTGCTCAAGATAAAATCGCTTGAAAAGGCTCGAGCAAAGTAGAAAAAGGTTCTATGAAGAAATATATATATATATATATTTATATTTATATTTATATTATATTATATTTATATTTATTATATATTATATTATATATTATATTATTATATTATATTATATTATATTATATTATATTATATTATAATATATAATATATATAATATATTATATATTATATTTATATTATATATAATTCAATTACATATATATATATATATATATATATATATATATATATATGTAATTGAATTATAAATCCTCTTTAAGTTAGTTATAATTTAAATTAGGTTATGTTTCAGGTTATGTTTACTTACCAGTATATTAAAAAGTAAACTTTATTACACTTTTGGCACGATCATTTTCATAAATTATTATGCTATTCTTTCGTTACCCTTCGGAAAATGTTCTTAGTGGTTACTTGACTTGATGATTCAATATCAGAAGAGCAATGACTGACATAATATTGACAAGAGTTAAGTCTCTAAAAACTTTGATACGTGAGCAGGTACTCAATTTTAACTCAAATTGCAGAGTTTCCTTGCTCCTATGACATGTTCTGTGACTGTGTTCAGGTAGTTCACCTGCCACATAAAAGTATCTCGCTGCTCAAGAGAGCTGTCTCTTCTATTACATTTGTCTGAAAGTTTGACTATAAGTTTTCATGATTTGGAGGATATTTTCCATACACCAAGGAGATTGGAGATCGTGGGGAGATTTGGAATTAGCCAAATAATCCAAGCAAATAGAGGCCGTGCGAAACTAAATTTTCCCAGGTTTGGTCCTACTCAGGTCCCATCTGGTTCCACAAGTGTTATTCACCTGGACAAACTTCTGGATCAATTAAAAATTTAAAACGTATTAAAATATTTAAATTCCTTCAATTAAAGCATAATGGAAGATTTAGTCGTTTTAAGCTTTTATTTTATACTGTGACGTTAGAAAGATAAAGAATAATTCTCTCACGACGGTAAAAGTTCAGCGAAATGTCAGCTATACCGTGAACACAATAGTGTTCCGTAAACTGGGCTTTGTTGATACAATCATAAAAACATATCGCCTTTATTTCTTCTGGCTCCAGGCATCACTGAGTATTATACCAGTTTACTGTCCACACCTACTCTACTCCGAGGTTACAATATGTTCAGTATTACGTTAGCTAATGTGGTTTTTATTATGCTTTCTGGACTATATTTTATTTTAAAATTTTAGCACATAACATTAAATTTTTATTAGTTTCAGATTTTGGTATAAGTAAACTTATTTAATCAACTACGAAGTAAAAGACTTAGTCATATTGAGTCCAGGCACAGTCTTTATTAAGCTAGGAGAAGTAAATAAGGTATTAAAAAATAAATATCCTAATATTAGAGATAAACAATATTTCAAAACACGGTGATAGTATGATATTTCACAATAGGTATGTTCAAAATGTATACTTATAACCACTATTCCCTTCGTTAGACTGTGTCTAGATGCTAGCTAGATATTAATGATTAGGGAGTAATGCATTGTAATATTAATTCGTTTTTTACTTCTTTTCCGTAAAAAAAAAACAAATGAAATGAAATTAAAATAAATTAGTTTAAGATTTATTATATTAAAAAGAATCCAATACGATTTTGAATGTTGAAAGATATTTCTTCGGTAGACACTCATTAAAAAAACATGAACGTCTTAGCAACATTATGTGGCATTTATGCTACTGTTTTATGGGTTCCAATACACACATAGAAAAAAATCTGGAGTGGAAGCTTTAATAAATATTTCACAAGTTACGGAGCGAGGCAAATCAAAATGCGTTCTTATAAAATTATAGTAATGCAAGGAATAATAATTGCATTTGGTATAGAATAGAAATACCCAAATTTAGGACCTATGGTGACTGTGGCATATTCTTTTGAACTACCTCATTTTTAGGCTCAATTTGATCTTAATATTTATAGACGTAATGATAACTTAAAGTACAACCGGCCATATCTCAGTGTTTACGCTCTTAGAAGGCTTGCTCATAGGATTGCAGAGGGGTTACTTGAAGTGTGTTTCTTGAACTGTGTAAAGCGCTTGATTGGGTGGACCAAATAACACCTATGGACAAATTCAAACCCCATGGAATCTGTACACGTCAAAACATGTAGACATCTGTGGCTTGGCTCTATCCTCAGAAATAGATCTCAAATCTCCTAATTAAATAAATTTTAAGTACTAATGCACCTACCTATCGAGCTTTGGAGTTCTCCAAGGGTCAAGTTTTAGTCCAATTATTTATTTCCTCACATTCTAGTGTCAATGGAATTAGATTACCACTTCTGCATTGAAGAATTGTCTAATAATAAAAATCAGTTTTATAAATAGAGCTTACTCTAGTTTGCTTTGCATTCTATAGACTCTGAAAATGAACCTGCCGTCATGTCAGCAGATTCCATACTCCAAGACCTCTTTCTTCTAATTTTCTTAGAATCCATCTACATTAGGGTTGGCATCAAATTTTTGCTTTGAAATTTATGCAAAACTCAAGTACCGATTACGGTTACTGGTCTATTTACCCCCGATTAGTATGATTACCAAGTTGAGTTAAACAAATGTATGGAGGACATTAAAAAAATTTTCATTGGTGACAAAGAAGAGTCTCTAAACTTTTTAAACAATTTTAAATTGCCCAAATGCTTCTTGGCCAGAGGTCTCTACGTACACACATCCAGAGCCTAGAGGCAGATATAAATAAATAAATAATAAATAAAATGCTTTCATTCATGGGCGTATTTCAGCGTACAACTGTTTTGTAAATCGACTACGGCCAACACTAAGTACTAACTAAAATGCGCGTATAATAAATTTTAAAATATGAATAAAGACAAAAATAATTCAAACCACGAATGTTATGTCGACTGTTAGAAGTCATTATCGTTCTACGCATTCTATACCAACCTTGTTTGTCATTTTATGGGACAGTAGAGTTTTAGCAAAATTTCATTTTCTGTTTTTAGGAAAACAATTCAAAGAATCCTAATACAATTCTGTAGACATTTTAACATTCTAACACATGTATCAAGCCTTTCTTGTTCATAACAAAATGATAATTTAGAGAATCGTACTTTCATTTTTTAAAAACAATTTAGAGGTTTTACCCAATAGAGTAATTAACAATGAAAAAGGCACATCTTTATTTAAGAACATAATTGTTTCATAAACACATAAACACTCAGTTATGTTATGCTAAGATTTGACATAACCTCATGCACTAGTTCAATACCGACAACAGTGAAAGCGGAAAACTCCACATGAATTGAACCAAGTCCAGAACTTTAAATGAGTTTGCTGTTTGTTTCTGCAAATCATGAGTGATGACGGAACGCGATTCTCTTTGATTACAACTTCCCGTGAGCTGTGAATTGAGTAAGGATTAAACAAATAAAAATCTCAATAAATGTTCAAAATGTAAAATTTAACTTTACCTTCGTAGTTTGTTTCATTGTCATAAAATGATGATGGAAGAATATTTACAATAACTTGAAAACTCTTGAATTTAAAGTATTACACGTACGTCAGAGGGTATTACCATGAATATTGAGATAAACAAATTATAAATAACGAGTAAAAGGATTTCACTCAGTTACTACTATCATAATTATTTCACCTTATGTAAAAGGTATACTCCAATCGTAGGAGCGTAGTTTTACATTTTTGTAACTGATAAGGATGGCAAATGTGTAAAATAGTATTGCTCTTCAAATCACCAATACAAATCTTTAATTAAAGAATAAATAATGTGCTTGTAGATCTACATAGTTTTATTATTTTAAGTGAAAATTGTGACCCTTACCATTATGTACGCATGAAAGTATAGCCCTTTACTCTGCATTGCCATTATTTTATTTGCGCTATAGTGGCATGATATTAAGGTCCAAGTACCACCGTCAACCAGTGATCATACGTTACCATGTACATAAGCGAACGTTTTAATTGACAAGCCAGTGGAGAAATAACGTGATGGTGCCACGTGACATTCTACAAGACCATCAGCGTTGCTAGATTGTTAAAGCCAAGTTTGGAATATACCACTATTCAACAACTAGCACAACAAATTACAAGCTTACTACCGTTATATCATACATTTATTGAAACAGTAACTTATAAACTTATAAAAGTAACAAATAAATTATAATTATATTGAATCTACTATTACATTCACATTCTCTCCTGCACTGTACACTTTATATAGGATAAGTGTTATTATAGCCTAACACCGATAGAAAGATAATATGATAATATGAAAATGACGCATTGTTATATCAACATACTTCTCAGCTCAGACAGGGCTGCTTTTTCACTCTTTCACAACCACAGGTTACATCATATATATGTACGTTTCAACATAGTGAGTCTGGGTTTGTCATTGTACTCTCTTTCTCTCTCCTGCACTTTATAATATACACTGGGAAGTATTTCACTGAAAAAATCGTGTTGACATGATTCGTGACAAACAAATGTGAATTTCTTTGTTTTTTGTAATAACTGTAGTTTTACCTATTCAAAGACTAAAAAAATTCATACGTCAATTATATAAAAATATTATCCAATTGCTGCCCAGTATTGCCTTCACAAGGTCTATATAAAGATCTGTTATGTAGCAGTTCTAGTTTAACTATCTCAAAATAAAGGTAATTTCAAAAGATTTGCCTCAATTAAAGGTTTTGGGTGTTAATGCCAGAATCTTTAAATGTTGTAGGAAGATATTTTGAAATTTATTATTTTCAATCCCACGATTGATCTAAATATTTTAATGCCCATCAGCATAACAACTAGTTGTAATTCCGTGTGACAGTACAACTAAAACTAAGCAGACCTGAAGAACTGAGGGACGTGCCATTCTAGACTTAGCTGAGCGCTCATACAGTGGAAAGCTGAAAAATGTTTAATACACAAATAGAGAACTTTTTAAATTAATTAAAATTAAAATTTCATTAAGATTATTTTTAAAGAAAATAATTCTTTTGGCGGGCCATGGATGTATGTTTTGCACATGCTTTCAAAGTAGAATGACAGCTTTACAGAAACGTAAATAAATCAATAAATAAACATCTAATATGAACTAACAGACATTGACATTAATCATAAATTTGTAAGAAGAGATTAAAAGTTTAATCTAAACTACAATAACACTATACAGGGTGTCCAAAAAGTCCCGGGTCGGTTAAATATTTACAAGATATTTAAAATAGAGCTAAAAAACCTTACACAAAGTTACTGGACATAAAAATCTATTTTATCACATATTCAGTGATCCGATACTTCCTGAGGGGGGCGGCCCGCTAGGAGTCAGAAGAAAATCTTAAATGTAAGCATAGGTTGATATGCATATAAAAAAAAAGGTCTTTATTATTAGAGTACAGAGCCGCAAACCCGACCTCAAACGGATAACCGAGTCAAAAATTACAGCCGTTCAAAGATGTGTATTTTTTTTACATAAACCTAAGTTGCAAACTCTAGCCATCTTTGAACGGCTGTAATTTTTGACTCGGTTATCCGTTTGAGGTTGGGTTTGCGGCTCTGTACTCTAATAATAAAGACCTTTTATTTGATATGCATATCAACCTATGCTTACATTTAAGATTTTCTTCTGACTCCTAGCGGGCCGCCCCCTGAGGAAGTAGCGGATCACTGAATATGTGATAAAATAGATTTTTATGTCCAGTAACTTTGTGTAAGGTTTTGTAGCTCTATTTTAAGTATTTTGAAAAATATTTAACCGACCCGGGACTTTTTGGACACCCTGTATATGTCAAGGATAGGAACGAAACGCTCCTCTAATCTAGTAGTGTTTTACAACGATTTATTTTCTAACTGTTCGATCAGTTTGCTCATATTATTATTAACTTAAATTACAGAAATATTTCCACTTCCACAGAATTTTCTTGGTAGTTTATTTTTCTGGTTAGGTTACGTTAGCTGCAATTAAAAACAGTAAAAACTTACAAAATCAATTCATACTTTGCTATTAGTAGCTATGTTGACTTTAAACGCACTAAAAAATTCCAACGCCAAACAATCGTTGTAAAGAAGCTAAAATATATGGTAAAATACTGGTTTGAATAAATCTACGAACTACTAATTTATTCATTAATGAATCCAAAGTAAAATTGCAACTTATTGCGTCGTTTAATAGCATTATTTAAAGCTCATCGGATTTTAAATTTAATTTCAGCACAGTTGATATTAATTCCTACTCCAATTCACTACAAGTTTCGTCGTGACGAGATTTAAAAAAGGAGTAAATATAATTTGATTAGATCTTTTCTCGTTAAGAAAACCAGAGCGTAATTCATTCATGGAAAAAATTTCTTTCTGTTGATTATAATTATAACCTTTACTCAATTATATCAGACCTTTTCTTACATTACCTTGAGAAATAAACTACGTTTAAACATATTTTAATGCAAATCTTTCTGAACAAACGTCAAAATTGACTTTTTCAAAGATAAATTAAATTTAACAATGTTAAACAGTAAATGCATAAGTACAACGAGATATATAACAACAATAGATGCACTGTTACAAAAACAGTTAGCAACATTTTATTCCAGAATTTGTATTTATTATTTCAGGTATTAAAACACATAAATTCCTTTTTAGAATATAATGACGGTAAAAATGAATTAATTATTTCGGAAATACAAGATTGCAATGAAAATGATACTGGAAAAATTACAGAAATTAATATAAACGAGAATAAAGAAAATGTGTAAATATGTATTACTTTCATATTTAGAATTCAGTGATCATTATAATATATGAAATATCTAAAAATACTACAAAAATATTTTGAAATGATTAAAAAGTATAAAACTAACAATGTTAAAGAACTGAGTGTTTTATATTATTTAAATATATAAAGAATATCCGTTTATTAATTAGCAAACGAACCTTGTCATTACTGTTGGTCAGGCCCGTGACGGCCTTTCTTTTTTTAATGTAAAACTACCTTCTATGCCGTTAGTTAAACCATGTTTCTAATTTTCTCTACTTTCATTAAGATGATGAAATATTCCAATTTGAGTTCGTAAAAGTTTCCCAAGAACTTTGGAATGTCTGTTAAATATTCATTGATATCAAAACCATTAATTCAATCTTTGATCTTCCAGTCATCTGTTAAATTATCTACTGTCCTTATTTTCCACGACACAATTTAAGTATGACCAAATATTTAAAGTTAAAAACTTTGGTTAATGCGGATATAAAATTTAAACGGCCAAAGCTAGCTTATCGTATGGGTCCTTACGATGTATATAAAAGATTTTATATACAAAATTGTTTTAAACCATTAGAAACAATATTTCGATGTAGCAATATTTTAAACTCTTTTATTTTGGTCAGTGTTCTCTCTTACAGACAGTGTTATTGTCATTAGTACAATAAGTATATTTAAGTAGCATTGTCTACTAGGAGATACAATTACACAATTAACTCGGAATCCTCATATCTAACGGCCAAACGAGAGTTTACATTAAATACGCGAGCATATTTATATTATGAGGGGTCATAACTTATTAAGTTCTGCAGTATGTATGAGAGAGAAAATAATAAAATTAAAGGTTATTACAATGAATTAAGGAAAACGGAATACTGTATCTATTATTACAAAACATGAGTAAACTACACCATGCATATCGTGACACTCGCTGAGATTGCATCCTTAATTTATATTCTATAGCTGATTTCATTATCGAGATGTCCTGCGGATAGATAAGCGGGCAGATATGACACATAAAAAAATGTTATATCCCCAGGGATAGAAAAGAATATTGTGGCAATCTACTAATAGGCTTCAATGACCCTCAGCCAAATTCCATGGTTGGTTATGGAACTTATTCTTGTCTTTGTAAAAATTACGTTTTATTCGAAACTTAGTGTTTCATATGAAATCATTCGTGAGATACTTTATCACATGATATATATTCGTATTTTTGTTCATTAATATGATTCTAACAGCATTGTTTAAGTATTACAGTTTATACGATATATTTTACTCTTTGCTACACACCGAGGGTATCCTGAGTGTTATCTTGTATATGTTGGTATCGTATACACTTACGTGCAGTTTGTTTCCAGATTCATATATTCTGCAATTTCTTCGTTGCGATCATAACTTCCCACACAACTAATGTAAATATATAATCACTAATGCCAAGCCAAATATGTAATGGAGTGACATGCACCACCATATCGAACTCAGTGTACGTGGAAAACACAAATTTTCAGTGTTTATATAAAAATCTGTGGGTCACTTAGATTTCGACGTATAATGTGGACAGACTGACTGGTAAACAAACGAACGCAAATAAATTTTTTCTAGCCCTTTGAGTAATAGGCTTTACTAAAGCTCAGACTATTGTATATGCCTAAAGTATATACTATTTAGAATTAGCACTAGTTTGATGATTAGAACTGTTTCGTTATATGAATTGTGATTTTTATTGTTTCTAAATCGGTTATATGTAGTCCAGATTGGGTACAGTCAGGTAACTTATTACTAGACATAAAAACAATTTTTCTTCCAGGATTGAATATACGACTAAATTATTCATACATTTGTATCATCATCAATATTTTTATTCTAGAAGTTTCTTTCAGTTGTTTATAGGAATTCAGTTTTTTCCTTTCCTTAAGTAAGGGCTCTATGGAATATTTGTGTAATTGTAGTTATAAAGTTTTAATTACATATTTATTCTACAAATAACGTAACTGTGATGGGATGGGTCAACTTGGGAGTGCCAATGGCCGAGTGGTCTAAGACGTTGGACTTTGAGTCTGAGTTAGAGATAGCGCAGGTTCGAATCCTGTCTGTGACCGTTGCACTTTTTATCAGTACCATCGACCTTGTACTGTATCGACTCTCTCCCTTATTCTGTTTGATAAGATCCTCTTACAGGCCAATGGCCCATGAGGACGGACAGAATAAGGCTTAAAAGGGGCTCGGGCTCTCGTTAGAAAAAAATTAATGTCAGTGTTTAGTTAAGCTCCAGTTTACCTTCCTCTTAGTGCAGCATCTAAAATCTAGAGTCATGTTCGTCTGAATGGATCAAAAGAAAATCGTTGACGAAGAAGCTCAAATGAACTCTTTATATTAGTTAGACATCAGATATACGTAGACTAAAAAATAAATTATAGTTTACGTGAAAGGTATTATCATTGTGACATCAAGTGCACATTTTACTACAACTACTGAGTTTTTTCGGTAATTTGTAACTTTAAAGAATTTGAATAAATTTTTATAGAGAGAAATAAAATATAGAAAATATAAAATATTTTCTTCATCGAACTCATGTTCTTTGCATAAAAAACGACGCTTCTTGCTAATTTTCATGTGCACGGATCTGTTCATTTTCATAGCATCTTGCGGACAAACGGACAAGTAGTCAGACAGAAATGGATGATTTCCATCTCCTTTACGCTTCGCTAACGCTAAGGCAATAAACATGAAGACACCGTTAAACGGTAATCTGTGTATATATCAGGATGTTTATTTACAGGATGTTTTCCAATTTCCGTCACTGGCCGTAGTCATATAAAACTTTGGCAGATCCATCACTTTCGAGAAGAGGTTTTATTATAGTGTTGATAGAGTTGTTAAGTTTTACAACTCTGCTCTTGCCTTTGTTGACATGTTATGTGTTTCGGTGAAAATTTATACTAAATTGAGTCCCAATAAAAGATACATTTTTAGGATGGACATGGAATTTTTATTTCTGCACCGTAGATTGATTTTTGGAGTATTGCAATAATGATTCATTTATGTTTTTGGTTTGACACAGTATAGTCTTAAGGCAAGAATATTAAGGAATTTTAAGATAAAAATGCTATTTTTATAATTTTGGGTGATTTTCTTTGTTTAATACAATAAATTAACAATTTTAAGATATAATATTTATAAAAGCGAATTCTTTCAAACTTTTTAATCGTGTAACAATAAATGAAACGCTCATCCAAACCCTATTGATCTCCATGCAAGATGTGTAACTCGTTTTTGTCCATGTATAAACAGGACTCAGCTATAGGCTTAAATCCAAAACAATTAATTTTGGAAGAAAATTTCATTTTAGTTCTCCCACCATTAGTTTTAATATTTATAATTATTTAGTATAAATAATTATAATATCATCGTATTTTTTATAGTTCACTGTACTGTTTTTGAACGTCAACCTCATTTTACATACAGTTTGTTTAATATCTGGAGATGACTCTTCATAGTGAAGCCTAAATATGTCAAGAATGTAATTTTGCAAACGATGTTTTCACTGAATGTAAACCCTAACTTAGACGTTTTTGTGAACAGAAATTTGTACATAGGACTTTCTTAATTGCTTGTACGTAAGTTCAGTTACAGCAAGAAAGTCCAATACATCGTTAAGGATTAAAAAATTAAACTATCATATTCCACGGTAACGTTAAAGTATAGACAAGTAGTCAGTGCATTTTGCTAAATTATAAAAAACAGCGTTTCCAACTACTCGTATTTTAAAATTTTTGGAAATGTAAGTTCAAAACGATCTAAGCATTACTAATATTGTAATAAGTGAAATCTTCTCTATTTTTATACATAAAACTGTTGTATGCATTAGAACTTCGTAGTTTTTCCACGGTGATTAAAAGAATAAAAACTCTCTTCCAAATCAGGAAAGTTTTACGATCATGCAACACCATATTGAAGAAATTTAATATAATAAATTCATTCGAAGCTGATGTATTTCTCAAGAGATATTGCTAAATATACACAAAATGGTACAGTACTACATAAAATATATACTACAATTTTATTGAACATAACAGGGATAAATTCGAATAAATAGGATTCTTGGAAAATATACCAATCGTTCTTTTATAACGTAGCCATGCTAAGAAATTGTAATTTTAAGTGAATAAAACTTTGGAAAACGCAGTTGCTCCACCGTGCTTTAGGATCGGTTAACAGTCGACTCGTATCTAAATATCGTAGTGCACATAACTGTGAACTTGATGAAACAATGTGAACACATACTGTATTACACTAGATTGTGCACGCTAAGAGTCTGTGATGTCGAAAACGATGCCAAAATTTCGTATTGAGCTTTTTGTTTTCCAAATTTTATTAATCATTTTAGACGGTTTTGGAATCCAGATTCCAGAACCAAGTCTGTGACATCATTATATTTCGCTGGACTAAGAAGAAAGTGAACTGGTACTACTAAATAACTCACGTTGAATCAACCCTTCTTACAATAGTTGCGTTATATGTAGTCAACTCGGTTGCTCCACCATGCTTAGAGAAATAGAGCTAAACTAAACATTTGCAGACTGTTATATAAACATTTCTTAAAACTACCTCCTTACATTAACTTCATTAGCCTGTTTACTTAATATGACGACCAACCAACTTTTAATGCTTAAATTAAAATGAGCGAACTTTTTAAAGCTTCCAAAAGCTAAACAAATATTTTTCCCCATTACATTACACTTATATGTTTACAAAATAATAAAGAGACTGAATTATTCTAATCCTTTAAATCCTTAAAAAATTAGAAGCTAAACGTGATTTCTATAGAGAGAAATGAGGCACCAAGTTATATCCAATCTAACGACAAGAAAATAAATTAGTCTACTATATAATACGTATTCCATTACTCCAAAAGATCAAAAGCGTGTTAATGAAATTAATTACCAAGAGATATGTTACAGATATACCAGGACAGTTCATTTCCGGGTGCGGCAAATCTGCCAGTAGAAACTAAACTAAACAGAAAAATCAGATGTTGGAACGATTGCATAATCCAATATATCTCCAAGAACAGTCAAAGGCAAATCTTGATATATCAAGGTAATTATTTTGTCTATATCTAGTTTAGAGTGCAAAGTAATAATTGCTGAAATGGATAATACTATTTTAATATTAATCCACCCTTATGTCTTATCAACCCGGAAGCCACGCATAAGAAGTTATAGGCCAAAGTGTAATATATGTGTACTTAAAACTTCTTGTCCCAAAACATAAATACTCGTATATACATTTATATTGCAGTTTAACTAATACAATCTAAGCCAGAATACTGGTTTAGTCGGCCTCTATTTTTGTAAGGATATTTCGTTGCGATCCATTGTAAATTTGGGAATTATTATTATTTCTCATCCTAGATATCTCCCGGAATCACACGGTATATTTATACGGTATTGTTAGCAGGCGGTGTTAGTTCAGGATAGGTAGTAAACGTTTTACTAATTTCTAAATATCATATATATATATATATATATATATATATATATATATACATTTCTTCACTTTGTACCGTCGAACAAATTATTCTATTATCATTTATGTTATTTGACAATAATACACGTTTTATTTTAGTTATCATTAACAGATGTTGTCTACAGCAATTAATATCTTGTTTAATAATTTGTGAAAGATTATATTTAAATGGGGCTATAAACAACTACTGTTCTGTTTATTTTATTTTATTTGTTTTATTACTCAACTACACCCGTGAGATGTCCCGACACTATATTACAACAGTATAGTAACGAGTCATGAAATAAAATATCAAAATTGAAATTCAAAATTTACAGTTTTAAAATAATAATCATCATTTCACACTGTCCAAATCTTTCTACAATATGCACCATACCGGAGTGACCAATCTAACCAATCTACTCAGTGTGAAGTAACGAGCTGTGAAATCGGAATTAAATACCAAGATTGGAATTCGAACTGTCCAATAAAAATCCAAGAGTGGAACCGTTGATCCTTTATTGACCAGCCGAAGCTGAACTGGAATTCTGCAGTCGGTTTTATTAAATTCCATAACCCATTATATTTATCACCATTATTATTTTTATAGGATTGTACATTGTGAGTAAATGTTTCATGTTTCCGAGTGGCACTGATTTAGATCACAATCAGTATAATTAAGAAACTTTTCAGGATTTTGCACTACAATGTGTTTCTTTGGTTTCCATTTTATCTGTATGTTGAATAATACGTAATACTGTGTTGAGAATTGGGATATATAAGGTGGGGAGATATTTTGATAGATAAAGAATGGGTTGACAAAACACGGTGGTAATGTTGATCACCGTGTTTCCAGGCATGTCGGAGGACCTTAGTGAGAGGAGCCTGGGCAGCAACATGGACATAGCATTGGTATTCCACCAATGCTATATGATTAAATACTACTTCATGTTCAAAACGCATCCGGAGAGAAAATGAAGATCATCTTTTGATAATGAAACAGTATTAGACGACTGGGCAAAAGGGACCTGTTTTTGTTTAGACTGTAAACCGGGAGAGTATGAAACGAAACAGACTTTAAAAGTGGGGTGTAGCGGATTTTTATAAAAATAGAAACAAAGATCGCAATGAGCAAATTGTAATATTCGAGCGGTCCAAGAGTTAGAAACTTCAGAGGCCAGCGTCACGTTGAAGACACCATCTATTGCAATGTAGCCTATAGGGAAATGTTGAATTGTGACCTGGATACCTCTCTCTATTTTTCTCTCAGTTACTAGAGCGCAGCACTAATTAAGTAGTCGCTCTGATGATTTAATGATTACTTCTTTATCCAAAGAGGGATATAACGCTTTAATTCAGAACTAAATTATAAATGGTTGCATAGAGGATAACTAATTAATAATAGTTATCTAGTGCCCTTGATTCTACCCTTCCACGCTTCTGCAGTGTATCTCAAAGGAGCGCCCACAAACCCTATCTGGCTACTATATTGTATGTATCATGACATGACAAGTAGATGAGTTTAGTCTAGTGATTTCGGATTATGTATCGCGATAGAACTGCTCTGATTGAGGTTTTGTTAAAATTTTAAATGTTTCATGTGTATGTTTATCTTTAATATATATACATATACATATTATATATATATATATATATATATATATATATATATATATATATTACGCTACTTTCATGTAATACAATAATCTTAAAAACAAATTTTTTATAATAAATAAACATTTTTATGATGTTTATTGCTTCTCTAATACGTATTGCATATTCAATTTTCTTCTATTGTACTATCAAATAAATTCTTGTTTTAATATTTTATTTTCTGTGATAAAACAGTTAGGAAATTTCTTAACGTGTAAAGTAAAGAAGATAGTTTAGAGACTTATAAGATTATAATGCTTGAGTTTCTAGGTCGGCAACAAAAATGCCAGATATGACAAAAAATACCCGGGCTCCACTGCAATAGTCTCTTCTTACATCGAAGAAATTTCCACAAGAAATTTCTTGGTGCAAAAAATTGCAGTCACATGTTCAAAGTAAACTTCCCATCACTACAGTGGTTAATTAATAATATTTTTTAAATTTAGCAGGTCGAGTAAAAACACTGAAAACACATTGGGAGTATATTTGCTTGGTGATAATTTTTTTATTTATAGCCCGCAAGTTCCTGTAAGAGTATTATTTCATTTTAATCATACATAAACAAATGGTTTTATGATTCATTTTTGATTAAATGATTATACACGGAAACCAATAATCGTATAAATTAATATTTACATCTTTAATACTTGATTCATATAAACTTAAGTAACTGAATTCCAAATGCCAAGATATACAGTTTTATTTCATCAGAAGATACAGTCTGGGTGTTGTCGGTCCATTGTAAATTTATTGGATCATCTGAAAGATAATTAATTCTTCTCATTTCACAAGTGATAAACACCTAAGACAAACTCTAAGTAAGATTGGACCTTACTATAAATATTGATGTAATAAGTTGACTTTCCGCTTCATAACTTGTCTCAAAACAAGAAACACATAAACCTTCAAAGTTCTCTCAAACTCCTAATGTTACGCTTCAAAATTGTCAGTTACAAAATATGTTCTTTGTTATTAGCTTTATTTTGTGTGTATGTCTGTACTGAATGTTTCCATGATAGAGCATTTTCCTACAGTAAACTATTAAGCCAAGGATGAAAATATTCTCGATACACGATAGACAGATAGTCAGGTCATGGGACATGATCTGACATGACTACTGGATTACTACGTACCCAGGGGAGGTGACCTGTCTACACGTGCTGTAGACAAGTGTTGTAGTTATCATGTTTATGATTGCATTCGCCATTGTATATATTATATGCTAGCTTGCTTAATATATTATATTGAAAAAGATTGTTATTTAAATTATTTTTATTAAATGTTATTATGACAAAACAGAAATTTAAAATTGTTTTAAGTTAAATTTTTGAGTGGATAATAGATTTCGAACAGTTTAATCGTAACCTCTATGTTGCATAAATAGAACACTACTTTTCGGGGATTAACATTTACCATCTTCCATCGGGTGTCCAAAAATTTTATTAAATACGATTAAATGTGCCAAAAAAATTCAAACATAAAATTTTTAGCAAAACTATTGTCGCACATGTGTGGATCCTTATAAATCTGCAATCGTTTTTTATGACAAAAATACTTTAACCCTAACTCCACATTTTTTAAATTTAACCTTAATTTAGTAACATTCCCATTAAAAATACCAATGTCACGAACTAGTTACTACCTCAGTCCACTGAAACATGGTGGACCGTTAAGTTTCTATTATAAATAAAATAAATAAAAATTTTGATTATTGTTATTTAATTATTTTTATTAAATGCTATTATGACAAAACAGAAATTTAAAATTGTTTTAGTTAAACTTTTGAGTGGATAATAAATTTAGAACAGTGTAATCGTAAACTCTATGTTGCAAAAATAGAACATAAATTTTCTTGGATTTTCGCATATTTAAAGTTGTATGTTTTTGTGCATGTTATCCACATTAGGGTAAATTTCAGAACATGTAGTTTTCCATTTTTGTAACACATAGGTAAGGGTAGCCAAATTCCGGACTTATCTACTACTTATCTTATATTTGTTATCATTTATATTGTTATCGTTATCTGTGGTATATTGTTACTTTTTTATCATTATGATTCTTTCTTTATTATTTAAAGTCACTGGCATTGGAAAAATGTTAAGAAAAGGAAAACGTGAATAGTTTGGAGGCTGAAGCAGTTTTAGTATTATTTGTGAAGGGGCATGAAAAATTCATTGAAGATATTGAGCATTATTTCCTTTATTTTGTCAGATATAAATGGTACTGTCAACCATAAGAAATAATGGGATAGCTTTTCTTCCTGTGAAATTTTTAATTGTAATTTATGGTAATATTTTCAGTTTTTAGGGTAGAAATCGCGTTAAATTGATATGTTTCCACAATTAAAAGAATTATGTCAATATAATTCGCCATTCTGTAAATATTCTACTATACTATATTATATGGGATCAGATATGAAGTGTATTTTTTACGAATTTCAGTTTTCTTATTGATCAAGTAGTTCGTGTAAGAGGAGGAGCAGATTATGACCCGAACCCGTCTTTTTCATAAAAAATAGGATAAAATAAAGTGTTTATCACCTAATCCACAACCAAGGAAGTGTGAAAGACAAAAGCAGATGACGCGTGGTGGGTCAGACAATGTTTACAAACTACTCTGTTCACAAAAGCCATCCTTCACTGTCTCCGTACGTCCAGTTACAGGACATGTCTTTAAAGATATTTTAAATTTTTTTTCGTTTAGACAGAATTCATATTTATTATGATATTGCTGTGGTGATAGTTACTAGTATTCAGAAATATTATTTAACTTAATTAAAATAAACAAATAAAAATGTAATTACTCATTCATTTTTATCTAAAAGTTTTCTAGGAATTCTTATAAGGAAATTTAAACATTTTAAACATATTTACATAAAAAATTTACAAGGTGTAATGTTACCTTGTTAAGTTCGGTTACTGAAAGTTTGAATCGCTATATTGATGAAAGTTCGACCAAGTTTGCCAACAGGAAAGTGGCGGACATAACATCACACCTGCGGCTAATGTAACAATATCAGACAACTTACTTTATAATTCTTTGTTAAAAGTAATTTCCTCCTATAAAAATGAAAAGCTCCAAACCAATTCTTAAAATTTTTGTCCGTTATACAAATTAATTGTTGTTAGTTTCTCATCATATCTCAGGTAGTTGATTGAAAAGACTTCTTACTAATGGTACTTATTTATTGAAAATATATTAAAGTATTCAGAAATTACACAGAGAATGTGCTCTTGCAGAATATTATGCTCTTTATAAAGTGTGTCTGTGTGGAAATGAACAGAAAAATAGGTTTTTCATCTATACATTAATTTATATACAAAGCGTACTTTTTGCATTCCGAATTCCATAAATGGACACAAACTAAATAAAAACAAAGACATCCTTTTTTAATGTTGGTTATTGACAATGGATAATTAGTTTAACAATTAGTTAATTTAGTGTGGTGTGTAGTGAGTTCATTTTTAAGATATAAGATTTTTCTTATATCTTAGGGTTGTGGATAACTCATTAAGAGGATAGATTTCAATGCTCGAGATGTAGTGTTCTATTTTATTTAGCATATATCGATGGCAAATCTCCAAAACCCGACTAACGTTCTGGAAAAGAATGTTTGAAAAGGTGCTGGTAACCGCTGTACTAGAGCAATTCACGTAACTTCTTTATCTAATTCTTGGAACTTGTAAAACTGATATTACATTCTTTAATATTTCCATAGATGTTACGGACTTATCTCTCTTTGTAAAATTATTTGGAGATCCACATTTCTGTACTGAAGGTTCCTTCCAACTCCTAGATTTCCTCTAATAGACTCTCGCTTATGACTGTGACCTCTCTCTTGAGGTTCCCAGCCTACTAAGTGAAATCTGCCTTAGTTTTATTACTAAGATGTATTATTCTTGTGGCTTTTAATTCACATTTCGATAGCTAAATAGGTCTATAGTATTCAGGCAGAAATTATTTGGAGTGATACTATCTATCTAGAAATATCACTATTTATTTAAATATCATTTGAAAAAAATAAATATTATATTTTAATATACTTACTTATATAAAGCGTATCTTTAAAGTAATCAAAACTTCTCATATTTAAATATTGTTTCTCTGTCTGCGACAGTTTTACAGATTTTAGATTTTTTTATTTCGATTGCGATGTAAATTTAAAATGTGAGTATAGTATTGTGATGATTGCTATAATTCTTTTGATTTTCTTGCAATACAAACTTTATTTAATTTAATTTCTTGTACTCCCACATCAACTGCTCGTATTAAATGTGTAGTGCCTGGCATCACATGTCTAGACTAATGTATCAAATATTACTCTATTTTAAATCTGTAATCCCAATTAGGTTCTCAGGCACTTTTATGTGTAAAGAACACTATTTAATTATTTGTTTAATGACTGTTTAGAAAAATAATAGAAAATAAATTTACTACCATCCGATCAGATTTAAAATAGTTTTACTAAACCCACTTGGATCCTTTTTTACATATATTTATTTATTACGTAACATTAACCATAAGTGTTACAAGTTTTACTATAATTATATTAACCTTTGATATTTATGCTAGATTTAAGGTGGTCTGAAACTATTAAAATGTTCCTAAACATCAGCTAAACGATGATTTGATCATATTATCGTAAACAAATCTCTCGTTCTTTCTTATGCAAAGCGACTCCTCTAAAACTATCTAAAATGTATAGCTAATTCAACTAACATCAAACAAAATAAGCAAGAACTATTTTAACATTCCGATGTAATCAAATGAAATTAAATACGGCGTGACTAAAGTTTAAATAATCAACTTCAATACATACGAGTAGAATGTAACAATAGAAATAGGTTTGATTACAGTTTAGTTCAGTTTCCTTCCTCTCTATTTTTGTTTAAGGAATTTTCACTTTCAGCAGATATCTGCTTTGAATAAAAATATTAAATCTGTACCAGAATTTATCACTATATACATTTGATATAGAGGAGAGATTTATTATAATAATTGCTTCTTATAATCATTATGTTTCCAGGTCGGTCGATTAGTACGTTTTTATAAAAAAGGACAACAGAATGATACTGCAGGCTATAAAAACTGAACGTATTCTAAGGGTGAGAATATAATACAACTCCACTCTAACAAGCACAATTGACTGTGAATAAACCACCAGCGTCGTGTCTGTTTTATGGGACAACACTGTCAATATAGTGCCGACATTCATCGAGTCAGTTAAATTTTATCCAGTAATAATATAAAACCCGAGTTAAGGGTAGAGTTAAAATATTTATTAGTTATTTATTTCTGAAGCAGTTTATTTAAACATCGACTCCAAATATCTTGTATGTTTGTATCAGTCAGGAGATAACTCATTCGATCTACAATCAGCGTTGTAATGTTTGCAAGTTTTTAATTTAGTGTTGAACTCTTAAAAACGTTATTCAGTAAACAGATTCTCCACTTAAATAATTAAACGTATTTAGTTTTTATAGTTTGCATAACATAAAAAACATATTTAACACTGATCTTTATTTACCTTTTTCGACATAGTAAATTGTTTCTATTTAACTATTTAATAGATTTCAAAAAGTTTTCTAATGCTAATTTGACAGATTTACAATTGAAACAGATTTTTATATTTGAATGTATGTAGAAATCATTTGTACATTATTCATTAATCATTGTTGATTATTCATAATCAAAGTAAAATGTGCCACTAACGAGACATCGTGAATGGACTAGGAAATTAAAAAATTATGTAAAACCTTATAAAACTAATTAAACACATTTATATTTTACATTTTCCACTTTGTAAGTCTTTTATAACAAAAATACGTCTCAAACGACCGAAAAAAATCTTCTGATTAATTGTAGCTTTCCTGCGTAATATTTTCAAATATGGGTGGTGTCATGGTTTCGTTTATGCATCTACATGTATATTGGAGTTAAGACATGTATTTTTGGATTGAATTAAACTATTTACTAAGTCATTTGCTTCATTGTTTGTACATGACATGTTTAACATTATTCTTTAAGATTTTACACGTGAATAAGACATAAGACACCTGTTATAGAAAGTTAGTGTTTGTGTTGGTGTAACACGTAAAAATGGTAACTTTTCTGATCCGGTTGTCCCTTAAGTTGTCCAACGTCAGTAAATTAAAAAAAAAAAATATTTACAAAATCGGTAACAAACCATTGGATAGTTTTTATTGGTAATGAGCTTGCAATTTTAGCTTAACCCACAAGGTCTTCATAGCAAAGTTAAACAGTAAAGAAGTTGCTATGTGTTGACTGGTATTGTAGATGTCTACGGGCTGCATCTGGAAAATGTCTATATTATAGATACATTTGGGATACATTTTAGACTACGGTATATACCTTTCATTAAAATTGGAAACAATTTAAACAGTTTGTGATAGTAGCTTTATTAAATAACTATCAATTTTCTTAAATGTAAAATTATTTTTTCCATGGTTTTTTTGACTAACAATATTTTTTTATTGTTTTGATGGGAGTTCTATTTTTAGTCAGTATTATTTACCAGAAATATAATAATTAATTATTAAATCAATTTTGTATATTTAGTACCAATTACAAGGTGTTGGAAATTACTATGCAGAACTCTACAGCTTCATATAAACGTAAGTAACTGATTTGTAAATGCTATATTTACTCACCTCAAGATATACAGTTTTATGTTATCAGAAGTTAAAGTCTTGGTTTTCACCCCATGGTACAGTTATTGGTTCTTCTGAAAGAGAATTTATTCTTCTCATTTGTGATTAACACGTAAGACAAACCCTAAGTAAGATCGGTCCTTACTATTAATATTGATGTAGCAAGTTGGCTTTCCACTGTACAAATTGTCGTTTAAGAGCGGTGGAAATAGACCACATAAACCTTTTAAATTGTCTCAAACTGCTAATTTAACACTTCGAAGTGTTAGTTACAATATAGGTTCCTTCTAATGAACTCTATTATGTGTGTGTTTGTACTAACTATTTCAATGAATGCGTCCTCATAAAACTAGAAATATTTAGTTATCATGTGCGTTAGCAATTTTAACAACTTATTTAGGCGCTAAAAGAATCTATGCTCTGCTTCAGAAGTGACAGGATAATAAAGATGGGTAAGGATAGGGATAGTGGCCGCCTCCCGTCGAGATCACATGAGAAGGGATAACAGGCGCTAACTCAAGTTATGACACCTTGGGAGAAGGGGAGGTTAGCTCTATTCCAGACCGGGAGAGACGATACACCCTCACATTTAGGCTTGAGAACCTATTTAACAATCATAGAGCCTCGCCCACTCTAAACGTTATCTCCTGCAGTATACTAAACCTACCGATCAGCCAGTTAACTACAATATCTCAACAGTATCGGTTAGTGGTCCACCACACCAGGAGATCCACTGATTTCTCAATCAATGATTTCTCAAATGAAAGAGTACTTTGACGAGTTAATTAATATTTTAATTATGAATAACCTACAAAATCATTTATAACTTACAAACTTAATTTATAACTTACAAAATCATCACAATTCGAATTGGGGCTGTTACATTGTGATTAAAAGAAATCTTATCACAACTATTTGAAGTATTTTCGATGTGCTTACGTTTGATGGAATCACCCAAATAAAATACATTACTCTAAATCAACATTTTTAAATTTAAAGTCTATAACACGTAAAACTAATAGTTAACTATTAAATATTATTGTAACCATTGTCAATTTTTTGTATTGTTCATCATAGTCAGCTAGACCAGAGAGATCCTCCAAGGTTTTGACATATTCATTCAACCTCAGATAAAAATATCCAATCCATTTCATGTAGTGTTCCTAATATGAAAGTGTACTATACCTGGCAATGTTTAGTGATTAGTCTTCCCAAAACGCTTGTACATCAAAACATTTACCTTGCCAATATACCGCCAGTAAAGTATAAAGCAAAGGATAAAAGTACTATCGATACAAATTATACAGTTAGACAGGTCGATCTGACACGACTACTCGATTACGGCGTACCTCCGGGAAGGTGAACGGTCTATGTGTTGTAAGCATTATGTCACGAGAAAGTTATCAAGCAAAGGATGAAAGTACTATCGATACAAAATATACAGTTAGACAGGTCGATCTGACACGACTACTCGATTACGGCGTACCTCCGGGAAGGTGAACGGTCTATGTGTTGTAAGCATTATGTCACGAGAAAGTTATCAAGCAAAGGATGAAAGTACTATCGATACAAAATATACAGTTAGACAGGTCGATCTGACACGATTACTCAATTACGGCGTACCTCCGGTAAGGTGAACGGTCTATGTGTTGTAAGCATTATGTCGCGAGAAAGTTATCAAGCAAAGGATGAAAGTACTATCGATACAAAATATACAGTTAGACAGGTCGATCTGACAGGACTACTCAATTACGGCGTACCTCCGGGAAGGTGAACGGTCTATGTGTTGTAAGCATTATGTCACGAGAAAGTTATCAAGCAAAGGATGAAAGTACTATCGATACAAAATATACAGTTAGACAGGTCGATCTGACACGACTACTCGATTACGGCGTACCTCCGGGAAGGTGAAAGATCTATGTGTTGTAAGCATTATGTCACGAGAAAGTTATCAAGCAAAGGATGAAAGTACTATCGATACAAAATATACAGTTAGACAGGTCGATCTGACACGACTACTCTATTACGGCCTACCTCCGGGAAGGTGAACGGTCTATGTGTTGTAAGCATTATGTCACGAGAAAGTTATCAAGCAAAGGATGAAAGTACTATCGATACAAAATATACAGTTAGACAGGTCGATCTGACACGACTACTCGATTACGGTGTACCTCCGGGAAGGTGAACGGTCTATGTGTTGTAAGCATTATGTCACGAGAAAGTTATCAAGCAAAGGATGAAAGTACTATCGATACAAAATATACAGTTAGACAGGTCGATCTGACACAATTACTCAATTACGGCGTACCTCCGGGAAGGTGAACGGTCTATGTGTTGTAAGCATTATGTCACGAGAAAGTTATCAAGCAAAGGATGAAAGTACTATCGATACAAAATATACAGTTAGACAGGTCGATCTGACACGACTACTCGATTACGGCCTACCTCCGGGAAGGTGAACGGTCTATGTGTTGTAAGCATTATGTCACGAGAAAGTTATCAAGCAAAGGATGAAAGTACTATCGATACAAAATATACAGTTAGACAGGTCGATCTGACACGATTACTCAATTACAGCGTACCTCCGGGAAGGTGAACGGTCTATGTGTTGTAAGCATTATGTCGCGAGAAAGTTATCAAGCAAAGGATGAAAGTACTATCGATACAAAATATACAGTTAGACAGGTCGATCTGACACGATTACTCAATTACAGCGTACCTCCGGGAAGGTGAACGGTCTATGTGTTGTAAGCATTATGTCACGAGAAAGTTATCAAGCAAAGGATGAAAGTACTATCGATACAAAATATACAGTTAGACAGGTCGATCTGACACGACTACTCTATTACGGCGTACCTCCGGGAAGGTGAACGGTCTATGTGTTGTAAGCATTATGTCGCGAGAAAGTTATCAAGCAAAGGATGAAAGTACTATCGATACAAAATATACAGTTAGACAGGTCGATCTGACACGACTACTCTATTACGGCGTACCTCCGGGAAGGTGAACGGTCTATGTGTTATAAGCATTATGTCACGATAAAGTTATCAAGCAAAGGATGAAAGTACTATCGATACAAAATATACAGTTAGACAGGTCGATCTGACACGATTACTCAATTACAGCGTACCTCCGGGAAGGTGAACGGTCTATGTGTTGTAAGCATTATGTCGCGAGAAAGTTATCAAGCAAAGGATGAAAGTACTATCGATACAAAATATACAGTTAGACAGGTCGATCTGACACGACTACTCGATTACGGCGTACCTCCGGGAAGGTGAACGGTCTATGTGTTGTAAGCATTATGTCACGAGAAAGTTATCAAGCAAAGGATGAAAGTACTATCGATACAAAATATACAGTTAGACAGGTCGATCTGACACGACTACTCTATTACGGCGTACCTCCGGGAAGGTGAACGGTCTATGTGTTGTAAGCATTATGTCTCTAGAAAATTATTAAATCAAGGATGAAAATATTTTCGATACACGATAGACAGATAGGCAGGCCTTAGGACATGGTCTGACGTGACTATTGGTTTATGACTACCCCAGATAAGGCAGCCAGTCAATGTGTTGTAGACAACTGTTTAGTTGTCATCTTTAGATTGCATCCACTACGGTACATGTTATTACTTGATAAGAGCTTCATTATTTATAACATTACTCTTCCTATTTAATCGATAGTATATTTTTTATTTATATTCCACAGCTTGGTGTGTTCTGGCCATATACTAGGCGTCCAAAAAGTGCCACTCATAACTCTAGTACCTCTCGAACAGGTATATCTCAGTCATTATCCATGGCTGGATCGTTATAAGACTACAAGAATTCTTAAACTATATTTTTAGTATAAAAAAAAAACTAAATCGAGTGACAGATGAATGTCGCAAACTAGAAGTTACTATCTCAATCCACTTCAAAATGGCGGCCTGTTAAGTTTCTATTTTAATATTTACGCTAAAAAGAAATAATTGTTATAACACAATCAAAATTGTGTTAGTTCAATTTTGTAAGGGTTTATAAATAAATCTGACCCTTAGAGAGCTCCCAGACTTTTTCAGATGGAATGTTTTGTATCTAGGCCTCTTTTATGACCCCGGTTTTGATAATTATCGGCTGGAAACTTTCCGTTTCTTGAAGGCTCCTGCGTTCAGCATTTGCTCTAATTTGGAAATCCTTCTACTGATTCCTTGGCGCCATCTACTGATTTCACTGCCTACCAGGTATATAATGCATCATCACGGAACCTATCCTGAAGTAAATGTTAGATTATGGTTATATTATGTCTTATAGCATTTCAAAACAGTAGTCTCAATATTATTTTAACTTTTTTATGTTAAGCCCTATTTCCTTTTAATCCTTATTCTTCTCGTCCTCAAGGGCCACTGACCTGTGCAAGGATCCAATCAATCAGAAAAGGAGGGATCGTGAAACAGTACAATGTAGATGGTACTGGTAAAAAGTGCAACGTCACAGGCAGGATTTAAGCTCTGCTAGAGATAGCTAGCAACTCAGGTCCAAAGTTCGAAGTCAGACTACTAGGCTATCGGCGTTATCTCTTCTTGCACTGATTTGGAAAATATCGTCATTACACGTTTATTTTGCATCTTCATACATATAATACAGCTCAAAACAAGATTTTGCTTGCTATCGACGAATCTGTTTTAAATTATCAAAATTTCCTAAATTTGGAATAAAATAAAATTCTCTTTTAGAACTGTAATGTAGAGAGTATAAAACGTGCTGGGTCAGGTAATGTTTACAAAATACTTCATTCAAAGACATCATCCGTCACTGTCCTACTTCGTTCGTTCATAACTCACCACGTGCAGTTTCTGAAAATATCGCTCATTTTTGGCAATTGCAGGACACGTTCAGTATCGCACCTTGAATAAGTGTTTCACACTTAACAACATTTAGTATCAAACGCAAAACATATTGCGTAAGATTCCTTGTTGTATTGGCTAGGAATCGAGAGCCAATTTACATTAACTAAGCACACTCCTAGATTTTTATCGAAATCGATAAATATAATTCTCTCCAGAAAGAAAGCAAGTGTCAGCTGCGCTGCGCTAGTTTAGGTGGAAGTCGGAGTAGAAGGGTATGAAAATTATAACTTATACCGATTGGTAATCTTTTTTTAGAAAATGTTATTTTTATGTTGACAAAATTTAAGACAACCTGCAGTCAGGTCAATACAAATTATATCAGCATAATTTAACTATTTACTAAGTCTGAAGATGGAACTAGTTCTAATGGTATTTTAACTGCGTGGTGTTGTTAGTATCACCACGTGTCGTGTAACAGACTTTGGTGAGGTTTACGTGAAATGTATAGTCTTAAGAGATATACGTCACATGTCATAATGTTATATGATTGCATTCAGTTTGATTATTTCTAATTTATTTATCCTGTGATTTTATCGTTGTCATCACGATTACCCATAAGACCGATATAAAATGTTCACTAATGCTCATCAAAATCCCAAATACTGAGCTGCACCAGCATGGGAGTCAATGTTTTCTATATAGAAGTAAAGCAAAATATGTGTTACATAATCTAATATTAAATAGTGTTTGGCGTTAGTGAATTAAGATAGTATTTAATGCAATATACAAATAAAGCTTAAAAAATTTCCAATCTATGGTTTCGTTCGATCTCTAAATATCGCTAGAGATTCAAACATTATTATATATCTGATGATCAGTTTTAAGCTGCAAAAATATTAATATTAATAGAAATCTGAGAACTGACTATAGTTTCATATTTTTAACCCTTTTGATACAGTGCTATATCGACCTCCACTAACATTTAGCACGAATGGTGATTGGTTTATTTCATAAGAATTTCATATAAATTCAAAATTGGCTCTTGGCTACTTGAAAATAGGTTTATAATCACTCTTTTCATTGAGGATGAAGTACAACAGCCGCTCATTGGAATATAATGGAGTGAAGTTATTAAATAATCCTCAATAAAATAAAGCGGTTCAAGATTGGAATTAAATACCAAGATTGGAATTCAAAGCGTCCAATACAATTCTCAGTGCTGAGAAGGAGATCACTTATTGGCTAATTGGATTAGAATTGGAAATTATAACTCGGCGAATAACTTATTTATACCTATTATACTTACTTATACCTATTATACTTGTATATTTATTGTAACAAGCGGTAAGGCTGTTCGTAAGTATTGAGTATATCTTTAGCACGTGGTTCTGTAAAAGTCAATTATATGATACAGCATATACATTTTTAAGTTCTTTTCAGTTACAATTCATTGATTTTGATTCGAACTTTAAAACACCTTTAAGTACAAGCACAATGTTCTACAGTAAAATATATATTTTTCTTCAAACAATAAAAAAATGTAGGATATACAGTGTTACCAGATTCATGCATACATTGCAATTCATAAAATTACAAGATTCAAATACTTAATACAAGTTAAATATTGCATCAACATAAATGTACTTGTAACTTAAAGCTCAATAAGTCTAATTTAAATTCTATATAACTGTCTGAACTAAAATCAAAGTGTGTAAAGCATTTTAAAATCCTATATAGTATAAAAATTTTACATTTGATTTATTTCATTCTTAAATATAAACAACAGCAGTTTTCAATATAAAGGATGAGGCAGGTTACATGTGTGTTTTGTTTAGTGATGATGGCATTTTTTCTCTAATTTGACCACTCAATGAAATTGTTGCCTACATTGTAAATTGCTCTAGGTGACCCAATTTATAGGGTTGGGGTGTCATACAAAATATTAAAAGCCAATAAAATATATTTCAATTTTTAATAAAGGCACACTTATAGATATTTTGTATCATAAGGTGTCAAAGCCTAAGAAAATCCTGTTAGCTCGCCAAATTTTTTCTTTCCAAAATTAATCATAATGCAAAGTCGTCGGGTAGATTCGTTGACTTCAAAAAAAGCTTTTGAAATAATCACAAACCTCCATTTTTTACTCATGTTTTTTACTTTTATATTTTCTCCAAATTATATTCGCTGTATCAAACTGAATGCTTAAAAATATTCAAGGCTCATTTCGGTAGTTTATTGTATGGGTTTTGTAGTCGATTTTAGAATTCACAAACGCACTAATTTCGACCCTGCTTTAATCATGTTATTAACGAAGACATACAGAATAATACAAGTCCTTTAAGCAACTGGAAAATATTTTAATATGGAATTTACTGATGTAAATTATATGTTTTTACATAATCTATATACCAAGTGTTTTAAATTCTTTTCACACTTAAGGAATCTTGGAATACACAAGTGATACAGCAAAGAATTAATGGGCAATGATGTGCATACTAAAAAAAACCAATTATTCATCTAGGTGTTTAAGTTAGTTATAGGTTGCCTCGTTCTCTCGCTGTGCCCAAAATACTGTTTTTGTCAAAATTGCCAGTTACAAGGGTAAAATGGAAAGTTTTTACATGTAGTCTGCATGAAATTTCTTCTAGTTTTTAAATAATATAATGAAAATTCTTATTCAAGAGCATCAAGCAGGAGGCTTAGGGTGCAAGTAATTGTTTTAATCAAAGTCCCATTTTTTAGAAAAAAGAACATTTTTACTGATAAATATCTCATACGTTATACGTTAGATGTGGATTTTGTCAAATACTTCTCTAAAACTTGATTTTTGTACGTTTGTTTCAAGAGAATTAATTGTAGTGTACTAGTCATATACTTTAAATTACCTGATATTTCACTGCGCATAGTGTTATAAAAATATCTGACTAGGTCAGTTCAAATATTACTTTTACTGTTACTGTTTTTGTGAGTGATTGGCACAATAGCTTGTTAGTTTCAAATTGTATCGTACTTAATACTCATAAAAATCATTCAAAATATTATAATACTAATTGCAATAACATAATAATAATTAAAAAACGAATTAAATATTTATAGCAAATTTGTTTACTCAAACTAAAAAAGAAGACAATAAACCACTTACATTAGATGTTGGACATTTGCTGTCTTTAACGGCTGAAGAGTCCGATTTTGCGAATACTTCAATATATTTTTAATACCAAATTGCGATTAGTATTTTTAGCAAACTAGATGTGATATAGTAAAAATTTAATAACAGAGTAAATGTAAAGGACTTCACGGTTTGAAGTTATTGTAAGTTTTGAGCCTTCTATTTTCATAGGAGGAAATTACTTTTAATTTTAGATAATAAAGTATATTATCTAATATTGTTACATTAGCCGCAGGTGTGGTGTTATGTCCGCCACTTTCCTGTTGGAAAACTTGGCCCAACTTTCATCAATATGGCGATTCAAACTTTCAGTAACCGAACTTAACTACGTAACTTAACACATTTCAAGTGTGTTATATAAATAAATTAACTAGCTTCAATTTGGACTTTCTCTTTGTATACACCTTTTAAAGATGTCCTAAATTAAGTTTAGATTACAAAAAGTTAGTTTTTAAATTTACACTTGTATAATTTAATCAGGTTAAGGTTTATATCTAAATAAATTCCTTACAACCATTAAACGCTTCCTCCTGAAAACTAAGAAACATTATATTTAAAACATTTTTATTACATTTATGATCGTCATAAAATAAGATGGGAGTGCGACACATCACGTGTCACTTATCAGGGATCACTGAGGTTTATAGTTATGTTTCATGAGTTAGTACGTCAAATGCTAAATAATCTCATATTATAGTACTCAGTTTGTTTCAACATTCAGTCACTTTCCCCATGCCATTTTGTTTTCCGTAAAACACGAGTAAAACTGCTCAGCCAAATCCCATGGAGTAAAATGCATTATCACCAAATTCGATGTTGCTTGTAGAGAATTGAAGCTTTAAACAAAATTTAAATTCTATAGGTTGGTTCTTTCTAGAGATATAGGCGCATAGCATACCGACGGGCAGACATAAATTATATTTTGGAACTCATGGAGCAATAGACTTCACTAAAGCTCAGCCAATAACTCAGCGTTTCTTGTAGTTTTCTTTGTTATAAATATATTTTCTTACTAGGGCAAGCAACTTTGACGTTTTGCACTGTTAATATTAAATCTTTTAACACTTAGTAATGCGCATAGTTAGTTCAATTTCTTAAGAATTGTAGGAAGTCAAGCAAAGAAGGGTTAAAGATACTTACAAGATTGATGGTTCAAGAGGTTTATCAAGTTCTGCTAATATCAGAAGACTAACTTAAATGAAGTTCTGTCCAAAGTTTCTCATTGCAGTAATTCAAACTTCTTTCATCACGATAAATACTTTAAATCATCTGTAGTGGTCTGTTAGTTCTATACTTTTAAACTTTCTCAAAATAATTACTTTGAATGATATGCATTTTATAGTGATCTTGACGTTAATAATTTATCAACACATTCAGTTCAATACTGAAAGTTATTACCAATAATTCGTGTGTCACAATGAAACGTTTGTTTGGATACTAACAAAGCACAACCAAACATACGGTATAGAATATCATTTGGAGGAACTTACTTTGATAAACTAACCCACAACGTATATATTAACTGTTTCTAGAGAGTAGTAAAGAGGAAGCAAGTCGTAGAAACCATACTCAATTTAGTAGGTGTATTGTAGTAAATCAATGGGTTTAAATCATTAAATCAACAATAATTGTAAAAACTATGTGATTTATCTTTTTCTAAATCTAAATACAAATTTATTTCCTCTAATGACCCTTTGGACTCGGTAGAGATGTTATAAACTTCAATTATATCCCAGTTTTATATTCTGTATATTTTATAAACAGTTATATACATGTTAGTTAGATTGTTTTGATATACCTATATTATAATTATAATAATATAATACAAGCGTAATTTTGAACTTATGGAAATTTGTGATACTTCCTCAGACTTATCACAAGTTATATATAAGAAAATGTCTTATTATCTCTTGTGAGAAGCGACTCCTCTAACACTATCTTATGTCATAAGACTGATAAAAATTACTGTCAATATAATGCGATAAATAATTTTAACATTTCGATGTGATAAAATAAGATTAAATGTAGTGTATTTACAGTGAAAATAATTCTCTTTTATACACAGAATATAACAATTTACAGAGGTAACATTAGCGTTTGGTACAGTTTCCTTCCATTGTGTTTTTATATTGTAAACGTTTAACAGATATCTCCGCTCAATGCAAAAATTGAATCCGAATATGAATCCATCGCTTTATATACTTTTACGTCACAAAATCGAGATTTTTATAGTTATTGCACCTCGTAAACATTATGTTCTCAGATCGGTCGATTGGTACGTTTATATAAAAAGGACGATAGAATAATATTACAGACTGTCAAAAGTGTAGGTATTCTAAGAGAGACAAAATAAAAGTGAGGTTTATGTCGGGGCGAGCATATAACACAGTCAAAAGAAAGGTAAATTTCATATGGAACCCTCGTTTTCATACATCGTTCAGATAAATAAAAAAAATTGAGGATGATTTCGTATAACTGTGATGATATGACGATTACGTAATGAGTAGAATGTTTATGTCGTGATGTATTAACAATATAGATTAAAAAACCCAATATTTAGCACTAATTCATTTAAATATTTTTCATAAATTTTGCGGATTTCTTGAACAACTAAACTTTATAATGAATTAAATTCTTAAGAAACGGCAGTGATGAACATGTAATAAAAACGTAATCCGAGGGATCTTGAATTTATAATTAAACAAAAGATAAGTATTAAGTAAGCCAAACAAAGACTCATCACATTGTCTACACTCAATAGGGAATATCCAAGGACAGTGGCAGTGTCAGCAATAAATCCAGATAAACTTATAATCCTCTCTCAACAGGGAGTGGCTGACAGTTTATCCACCCAAGCTTACGTTTGTCTTTCTGACTTTCCCACAAGAAAATATTTAAATATCTCCCGTACTAAACAATCAGCTGTTATAATTTTGAATATATTTTAAACACTAATAACAGGTCTAATTAACATTTATACTAATAGTAGGGTGGCTATCCTGTATGTATGCATATCGAATCAGTAATAATTTAAAAAAGAGTGTATAGATTTGCTATGAAATCTTCACCAGAGCTAAGCGACTGTCATAAAAAAAACTAAAAAAGATTAATGAAATATTTATTGGTGCTGAATTTTGGATAGCGCCTACATAGAACCAATGGGTATTTATATTTGAAGGTTGTTTTTGATGATGGATAGACTGTAAAGGAAAAAGTATTTTCCGGACATTTACCATCGTTTGGTGATACAAAATGTAATTTGATGGCCAATCATCATAGGGTTTACTGTAAAGACGTCATACATATTACCCTAATGTTGTTCAATACAAGTTAGCAGTACGCAACACCACCTTGATTTCAAAATATGCCTAAAATATGTCTACTTCTGCTTCTAAACTACATTAAACATCATTATTTGTTACTGAAAAGCTAGGGACTCCCCCATTAGGATTCCTCCACACTGGCCTATAATAGTTCAACTATGACGGATATCTTTGTGTCTATACAACGCAGTGTCATGAAAAGTTTGAGAGAAATTCTTATAATTTCACGGGTATCGTTTCGCTCTACCAAAACAGGTTACAAAAACACTAAACTTGAATCAATATGCATCAGTAGATTAGAATATCATTCAGTTACTAGGACATATGTCAGGAGTTTAAAGGATGTCATTATAAGGAATATGCCCATGGTGTCCTGTATATTAAGCTTATATTTGTTACGAAGCCGAGGGCAACTTCTAGTAATTCTATAAATGTCACTCGATATAATTCTATACAATACTTTTTAAGCTATGCATTATATCTGTCCAGTACCATTTCGCTTTATAAATATTGATTGTCATTTGCAAGAATTACTTAATCAAAAATATACCATGCTGATTGCTAATCCTTCCGTATCCGTGCTTATTTGTTATTCTTCAATACAACATATGTGTAAATCAGAACATTAAATACATATTACATTAAGTCAATATCCACAACAGTCATAAAAAGACATCTTGTCAAGAGTTTCTTTCAGATACAGGTAATAGAAAAGACAGCTCTCTTGAGGAACTGGAATGTGACAGGTGAATTACCTGAACACAGTAACGGAACAGAACATATCAAAGGGGCGAGGAAGCTCTGCATTCTGAGTAAACTGTCAAGTACTCGGTCACGTCTTGTGATATTTTATTACTTTATTCTTGTCGTTATTTTGGCAGTCATTGTTCTTGCATTGAATTATTTCCAGTGAATACGGAAATTGTTTTCTGAAGGGTAACAAAGAGATGTCATAATAATATAGAAACATAATAACTACATAACTTTTACATATTTGATTTTAATATATACTGGTAACAAATGTAACCTAATATAAACAATAATAAATTTATGGAAATTTTCAAACCCAAATAATTCTGTACATATAATTTTTCTACTGTGCTCTAGTCTTTTCAAGGAGATTTGATTTAGTGTAAAGCGTTAAGTGTCTTTGTTCATTACATGGGTCTTGTCAGGGTTACTTCTTTGAAAAAGTGAAACCGTGATTTCCAAAAGACCGATTTTACCACATTACTGAACCAGTCACACACCGAATTCAACAGTTAACGTGCGTAAAGTCTGACAGAAATCAGACAGATTTCGTTATTAATTAGTAGGAAACTATTCGGCCGGTCAGTAGATGGATATAATAAATTAAAAAGCGTGAATAAAAAGAAATAACAAACACATCTCAGTCAAATAGTTTTATCCAAATGCCATCTTACGCAATATTATTCTGATATTAATTTTTAGAGTATTTTCCACAATTACAGTATTTTAGCAAGAACTAAATTTCATGACATCATCCTGTACTTCAAGCTAATGCACAGATTCTGAAGTGAATTTCAGATAATATTCCAGGTGAGAGATGTACAGAAGACATATAAAGTCATCTGACATGAATGAACGTGACTATTGGATGACGACGTGCCCCGAGAGACAGACACGTCCGGTGACGGTACCTTTTCTACGTGACGTTTCTCCCGCTGAGAAACTGTCGTAGTTTCTGTATTTGAATTGGCCTTGCTAAATATTTATATTTATTTGCTTATACAGCTCAGGGTGACAAGGATACTTGATTTTTATCAGAATTAAATTTGTTTCAATGTTGATGGAAAAGGTGTGAAATTTATTTTTTTTAAATTTAATGCTTAATATAGTTATATACAGTTAATTACATACATCTATCGTACAGGTGTAACCTTAATAGGAGCGATAAAATTATAAAATAAAGTAATTTTTAATGAAGGTGATTATAGTAAACATGTTTTTTTTTTACATAAAACATATTAATACATGTAGCCTGACTATCCGTGTATCATGTAGACTTATCAAATAGAGTGTTTGGAAAGACAGAATGCAATAAACACCAAGTTATCTAGACAAGTCATTGTAGTACCCACCCTAGCTCACCGAAAAATGTATTATTTACACACTGCTATGAAACATAACTCAATGAATAAAATTAGATCATATCTTCTGGCAAGATATTTCTAGAAAGGTGGCATCTGCAGAATTTAAAATCTACATGACACTTTATTTCAGCATAAACAATAATTAGTTACATAATTGTGCATTTTCAGCCACGAAATTTGCGGAGTGTAATTATAGCATGCGAGATGGTAAAATTTTATTTTGTTTGCCGGGAGATCTAAATAGTTATTTTATGTATTATTCTATGTCTAACTGTTCGAAAGATATCTAAAGAACAAATGAGCTAAGGACTTGATATTTTGCTTGCAACCTCAGCTATTCACTCGTGGTGGGGAAGTATTGCTTCTCTGCTATGCATAAAAACACTTTAATCAATTTATTGTTAACAATTGCGTATTCTTTAACTTTCAAAATATTTCATATGTACAATGTATAACTTCAAATATATATTATTCGTTAGTTATTTCAAAGTTACCTGTTTAATAAAAGTCTTTATAAATTGTGAAGTTTTTACTTTTAAGAAAGAATACACCTTCAGAGGATGAACCAAGTTTGTGGCTAAAGCTAAACAAGTACCTTGTTTAAAGTGCTGATGTAATCCGAGTAGAAAAGACGTGAGGCATTGTTTACACATTCTGCAGCTCTTGTACCTAGCTCTAACTCAGAAAATAAGAAAACACAAAGGGAGTTGTTGAGAAAAAAACTGATTAAGCACTGGTCTAGTGCCTACTTCACTTACTTAATTGAAAACGTTTGTTATGTAAACGGTAGTGTCTCTTACAAACGAATTTGAACACCTGAATTCATTTTGACAGTAATTGGTTATTTGATCAATTTTTATTTTTTTTCAAGAAATTCACCGTTTACCTCAACATAACCTCAAAGCAGTATTATTTTAACAAACAGGTGGCTAGCTACAACTATAGTCAAATTGTAACTGGATATCAGCTATTGTCACGTGAAATATGGTCCACCCGCTTTAATATACTGACAAAACTTCTCTTTTGCCTGCCTGGAGATAAATAAAAATTTCTGTACGATTGTCTGTATGTTCATATTTCCGCAGGATATCTCGATAATGAAATTAGTTATAGACTTGACATTTTGCAACCAAGCGAAACCTGTTACACGAGGTATTTAAGAGTCTTATAAAAACAACACTGACCAAATACGCGTTTTACATAACGTTTTACAGACGAGTTGATGGCATAACATTGGGAGACGTAAGAATTGGTTTACTGACTGAGAAAAGGGTGGAACAATTCGTTTTACTGGGAGAAATTGAATGTCAAAACTGTATATTTGAAAGGGACTTTGATACAAGAATGAGTGGAAAAAGTTTAGCTTAATTATGCTTTCTGACGATTGCCATAACATGTACTATGAACTCGCAATAAAAAAATTTATTATTATTATGTAATGTGGCTTACTCATACCTTGTTGTCAATAAATATAAACATCAAAGTTGGTTTCACATACATTTTTGGGTTACACTACACTTGTTTCCATGGATATAATGTTGTTAAGTATATTCCTTCGTCTACTACAGGGATTGTTTTACTATAAGTGATATATTAATAGTTATAAATTAAAATGTTCCAAGTGATTTTGCTGGGTTATTTCTAAATTGATTAAAAGAGGTTTAAATTACGCAGAGTAAAAGTTTGGAGAAAACTTCAGCTAAGTTATTACTATGGTATTATCCAGATCTTGAAATCCTCATGGGGATATTTAATCTATACAGTTCTGAAATATTTATTGTTTTAAAATAACGTATTAACATATACGTTCAATGCTTTAATTATGTATATTCAAGTATCAGACATACATAACCAAAAACTAATAATAATATGTAATAAATAAAATATAATGCATTTAAAATTTCGACTCTAAAATAGATTACCGACATATAATTCATTAGCGGATCGAGCTAAGTAAATCTAATGTTGAAACGTCCAACAGATTTATAGATCAACATATATTAGTTAGTTGTATATAATGTCATCGTAAGTTTTAAATTTTCTTATCTATCTTGTATATCTCTTGAGATGTAATGTGCAATGGTTTTCTATTTTCATTAGCAAATCCAAGAGACGTAATTTGCAGTGGTGGACGGTACTACGATATGAGTAAGTCTGTGAATAATTGTTAGAGCAATACTCTTGTTATCAAGCAGTTATTAAATGCTCATATCTTAAAAAATACGGGACTGAAACTGAATAGGAAACAGTTCGTGGCGTATCTGATGCTATGGTTGTGTTACTGATTTTGTAAATAATTTGTTTTCTTAATTAATTCCTGACGATGAACGATTTGAGAGGATAACTGAATTAGGAAAGTTTTGATCGTTATGTGTTACACTAACAGAAACACTACCTTTCTAAAACTGTTGCCTTCTGTCTTCTTCAGGTGTAAACTGACAAGCATAATGTTAAGCGTGTAAAATGTAAAGAAATAAAATAATGAAAGCAATACTTGAAATCCATAAACATATATCTAAACTCCAATATACCAGGTCTCAAAAAAGGGTTAGGCAAGAAAGTAAAAATTCAACAGGATCCTTCTCGGTCGTTAGAGTTGTAGAATTTTTATGGAAGGCTCACGGAGAGGAAAATATAAAAAAATCAGGTGGTTTCATTACTTTATTGATATAAGCAATTGTGAAAATTATGTTTTACAAAATTTTTAAACTTTCAAGTCTATTCAAAATAATTCGTTCCTGACGTCTTTAATGTTGAACATTGATTAAATCTAATGTTCATATGATTTCGACATAGACTCATATGTATAATTTATTTTAAATGATTGATCTTATAATTAATATTATGAATAAGTTTTCCAACACCATTAAAAATAACAAACTAAAAAATGATTAATTTCATTGATTTTAATTTTTCTTTATACTGCTAACATTGATACAAATTATAATGTTTAAAATTATAGTAGACCATTATTATTAAGAGTGATATTGACTTATGTGAAGCAAACTACCTAAACGTAATTACAAGCAATAAGGAATGTTCGCTGCATACTTTCTTTAAGAATTTCATGGTCAAACTAATAAAGTTTGTTACAATATTAAAATAGCGTTAATTACCTCCTAATACAAAATTTCAAGTATTAATTTGGAGTTGATGTTTTTAAAACTGATTTAGAAATAATTAAATTTGAAATGGTTTATTTCTATCCACATAAAGGTTTTTAGATTGTTATTGCATACAATTTTACTGACTCCCTCAATATTGACACTATGTTGACAGTGCTGTCGCACAAATAAGACACGACGCTGGCGGTTTATTCACATGCACTTGTGCTTGTTAGAGCAGAGTTATTGTTATATTCTCGTCCCAACATAAACCTCACTTTTATTTTCTCGCTCGTAGAATACCTTCAGTGTTTATAGCCTGCAGTATCATTCTGTCGTCCTTTTTATATAAACGTACCAATCGACCGACTCGGGAACACAATTTATGATATACAATAATTATAAAAATATATAAATTGATTCTGGTATGGTTTTAATATTTTTTAACATTTAACATTTACTAACAAGAAGGTAGGGATAAGCCTCACAAGTGTCGTGTAACAGGGTACGCCGACGTTGCAACATTTCAAGCTTATAGCTTATTTAATTATCGAGATATCCTGCGGAAATATGGACATACAGACGACCGTACAGAAATTTTTATTCAACTCTAGGCAGGCTAAAGAGAAATTTATCAGTTAATTAACTGTTATACCGGATGGTCCATACATATGTCACGTGTCTGCTGTTATCCTGTATCAATTTGACTATAGGTGTAGGTACACAGCTGTCTGTTAAATTAATAACGTTTTGAGGTTATGTTGAAGTAAAAGGTAAATTTCTTGGAGAAAATATACATGTTGATAAAATTAACGGTCTATAAATTTCGCAATGAATTCAGGTGTTCAAGTTCGTTTGTAAGAGACAAAACTGTTTACATGACACAAAATTTTTCAATTAAGTAAGTGAAGTAGGCTCTAGACCAGTGCTTGATAAGATAAGTTTTGTTCTCAACAATTCTCTTTGTTTTTCTTATTCTCTGAGACTGAGTTTGGGACAAGAGCTGCAGAAAGTGTAAACAATGCCCACGTCTTTTCTACTCGGATTACATCAGCACTTTGAAAAAGGTGCATGTTTAGCTTTAGCTACAAAATTGGTTCATCCCCTGTAGTTGTTTTCTTTCTTCAATGTAAAAATTACACAATTTATAAAGGCTTTTATTAAAAAGGCAACTGTGAAATAACTACTCTAATAATATATGTTTGAAGTTATATATTTTACATACGAAATGTTCTGAAAGTTAAAGAATCTGCAATTATTACCAATGTATTGATTAAGGTGTTTTAATGCATAGAAAAGAAACAATATGCCACGCCACGTGTGCATAACAGTTTTAGGTGAGGTTGCAAGCAAAATATAAATCAGCAATGGAAAAAACACTAATATCAAAGTAAATTAAAATGACCATAAATAAACCTGTTTAAAAATATTTTTCTTGATCTTGGGAAGAAGGAAAACTCAACATTAGTGTCGGAAATATAATTCACACGAACCAGAAGTTGTCATACAGGTTTGCACGCACCGTAGGTTGTAAAAAAGCATCCGTGTAGAAGTATTGCTTTTTACACGGGCAATTATATGTGGTATGCTCTCGAGTGGGCAAACCATTCAGTTTGTTTGTGTTAGCTAAAGATTGGCTTGCAAAAATATTGTAGAATCCATTGGGTTAAGGCATAGATGTTGTAATTAGTAATATTATCATATATGATAATTATCGATACAGAATAAATTATGTTAAATGAGAAAATATGAATGTTTAATGTTTTTTAATTTTTATATTCCGTCATCAATTACATTATACCATGCTTTGTCCACTCATACACAACATTCACACATACTAATAAGAATTTACATGGCAAATAACGTTTGCCGGGTCAGCTAGTAATACATTAAATTAACTATTTAGATCTCCGCGCAAGCAAAAGACAAATTTACCATATTATGGGCTATAATTACACTCCGCCAAATTTCTTGGTTGAAAATGGACAATTATATAACTCATTCTTGTTTATGCTGAAATTAAGTTTTATGGAGAATTTAAGTTCTGCAGGTGCCACCTTTTTCGAAATATCTTGCCAGAGAATGTGTTCAAATGTTATTCATTAAGTTATGTTCCATTGCAGTGTGTAAATCATACAACAGGGTGGGTGCTACAACGTTTTGTCTAGATAACTTGGTGTTTATTGCATTCTATCCTCCTAAGCACCCTATTTGATAAGTCTACACGGATAGTTAGGCTACATGTATTAATGTGTCACATATAAAAAAATAATTTTTATTATACTCGTACTCACTTTGATTAAAAAATTACTTTACCTTGCAATTTTCTCGTTCCCATTAAGGTTACTCCTGTACAAACGCAAATATGTTCACTAACTCTAAGCCTAATCCTATGAAATTGTTTACACTATTAT
Source organism: Homalodisca vitripennis (assembly GCF_021130785.1). Lineage (NCBI taxonomy): Eukaryota > Metazoa > Arthropoda > Insecta > Hemiptera > Cicadellidae > Homalodisca > Homalodisca vitripennis. The sequence continues at coordinate 34,890,335 of NC_060213.1, forward strand.
TGAACTCAATGTTGCCTATAAAGCTTCATACAAAATTTCAAGTCAATAGGTTAGTTAGTGGGCTACGTACGATAGATATATGTAATTAACTGTATGTACTATAGTAAGCGTTAAATTTAAAAATGAAATTTCACACCTTTTCCATCAACGTCGAAACAAATTTAATGCTGATAAAAATCAAGTATCATTATCACTCTGAGCTGCATAAGCAAATAAATATTTAGCGAGGCCAATTCAAATGCAGAAACTACGACAGTTTCTCAGCGGGAGAAACGTCACGTTAGGAAAGGTACCGTCACCGGACGTGTCTGTCTCTCGGGGCACGTCGTCATCCAATAGTCACGTTCATTCATGTCAGATGACTTTATATGTCTTCTGTACATCTCTCACCTGGAATATTATCTGATATTCACTTGAGAAGCTGTGTATTAGCTTGAAGTACAGGATGATGTCATGAAATTTAGTTTTTGCTATAATAATGTAATTATTGAATACTAAAAAAAGTAATATCATAACGTTTTAGCATAAGATGGCATTTGATAAAACTATTTGACAGAGATGTGTTTGTTAATTTTTTCATTTACTTTTTTTATTTATTGTATCCACTTACTGACGGGACGTTTAGTTTCCCACTAATTAAAGACGAAATATAATTTCTGTCTGTTTTTACGCACGCAAACGGTCGAATTCGATGTGTAACTGTATCTCTTCATCGGTACTGAAAATGGTAAAATTGGTTTTTTGCAAATCCCAATTTCTGTTTTTCAAAGAGGTAACCCTGGTTACATTGGTCTTATGAATAATCATGTATTTAAGATGAAAACCACAAACTATACATTTTAGAAATCAATTAATTTACAGTACTTGTCAAGGTTAATCGTATGAAATTTACAAACAAATTATTACAAAATTACAATACTGGATAGTTTGTTTTCATGGGATTTTTACTCTTGATTCCAGTCATTGTTGTTTGAAAGTTTAACTCACTTTCTTCTTTATCTGTTTTAACTCATTTCTTGACATAAGAGGATTGAACGTTTTAAATGACTCTTCACAACCCCTGGAGTATAACTGGTCTTTTCGTTCTACATGGTATTTATATGGCCGATAACATTCATATTGAATCTTGCAACATGATAAAGTAAATGTATTTCTTTAGAACCTGCAACCGATTCGACAATGGTTATTTAACAGTCCTTTTCCTCTTGTGCCTATTTTATTACAACTTGATTCTGATAAAAAAGAAAGAAACCTGATATTGAACAGGATATCCATGAAATTAGGATTCACCCATGAGTTTGGAGCGTTAAAGGTCTGAATTTCTACAGTTAAAAGCCGCCCAAAGTACATGGTTTAGTCCACCACTTCTACCATCAATAGCAAGTATGAAGAAAAGCTCCTCCGTCAAGGCTTCAGATTTTAAGCAAATAATATATATTTGGTTTGGAAATTCCTCTTAAGTTTAATTACTCAAAAATATTGAAATAAAACTTTCTCAAATTTGTGGAATTATTTTGTCTCTGTATTATAAACATTTCGAAGAACGATGATAATATAACGACTATTTAATGGTTGGCACGTTTATCTACATACGTATTAACAACATAGAGTAAAAAGAAAAGGAATAATTAACACTAATATTTTAACATATTGTGAGCTAGTCATAACTTTGCACGTTCTGTCTCCTGGATTGACGTTAAAAGGACACGTCATTATCTTTACTGCCGTCAAACCTATTTAAGACAAGTCAAATCGATTTTCAAGTCTTTTAAACCTGAAAAAAGTGAAAATTAAAATTACCACAATAGGAAAACAACCAAATACTCATGACACGTAAAATAGAGAAAACAAATTAAAATATTTTCATTTTCTTGTATTTCCTACCAAATAAAAGAAAAAAGACTCTTAACGCCTTGTACTAAATTAAATCGCCTTTAAAAGACTAGAGCATAGTAAAAATATGATGTGTACAGAATTATTTGGGATTGAAATCTTCCATAAATTGATTATTGTTTATATCAGGTTACATTAGTTACCAGTATTTATTTAAATCTCATATATAAAAGTTATGTAATTATTATGTTTCTACATGATTATAGAATTTCTTTGTTACCCTTAGGAGAACAATTTCCTTATTTACCTTATAATTCAATGCAATACATCGACAAGAAAAAGTAATAAAATATCGCAAGACGTGACCGAGTACTCGACAGTTACTCAGAATGCAGAGTTCAGTCGCCCCTTTGATATGTTCTGTTCCGTTACTGTGTTCAGGTAATTCACCTGTCACATTCCAGTTCCTCAAGAGAGCTGTCTTTTTCTATTACCTGAAAGAAACTCTTGACAAGATGTCTTTTTATGACTGTTGTGGATATTGACTTAATTTCATATATATATATATATATATATATATATATATATATATATTATATATTTAATGTTCTCATTTACACATATATTATATTGAGGAATAACAAATGAGCATGGATACGGAGGGATTGGGAATCAGTATGGTATATTTTAGCTTAGGTAATCCTTGTAAAAGACAATAAATATTTGTCAATCAGATAGTATACGTTATCAGTGTGAAATGGATGTGAAGTCCCCTCGACGAGTTTCCGTCATATCAGTAGTTATATTTATTACATTGTGTCTTGATTTGTGATTCCACTTGCAATAATCACGGATTCACTGAACTCACTCGTTTCCTTGAATTTATTGTAGTCACGAGGCGAATGGTTTTTGAATCAAGTTAATGCCCAGTTTATACCTTTAATATCGTTATGTACACATTCCCAATATAGTGCATTATTTAAAATCCAGAATAAATTCATTGGTTTGCTTCGCTGCCATGATGTTGAAATAAGAATAGTTGTTATTTCGTCTTTCACTCTATATATGTAAACAATTGAAATATTGGCTAAAATAATTAAACACATGATCGAGCTGTCAAAATACAATACTCACACACATCAGTTGATTACATTTAGCAGGATCTTTTAATTCATATTACACAAACTTTAAAGACCAAGATGGGATTTTTGACTACTTTAAATGCCAGTGGGGTTTATCCGGATGGATTTCAGAAATAAGAATAGGGTTATATTCATGACATGGACCCTAAGAGTGCCCATATATTGTTATACAATCGTTTGAATAGTTTTTGAGTGAAATTATAACAAATAAACACAGTAAATTTCGCATATACAGTATTATTAGAATGTAAAAAAGTTTGTTCTATTATGCCCAAATAAAGATAAACTATAAATATTCTGAAGGAAACAGAATTTTCCGGGCATTTTCAAACGTTCAATGATATCAGTAAAACTATTAAATTATATATCACCTAACGATGGCTAATATCCGGAAAATTCCTGTTTCCTTCACAGTTTATCCATCGTCAAAAACAAACTTCAAATATTAATACTCGTAGATTCTACATAGGCGTTATCTAAATTCCATCACCAATAAATATTTTAGTTATCTTTTTTAGTTTTTTCACGACAGTCAATTGCCTATGGTAAAGATTTAATAGCAAATGTATAAACTCTTTTTAAAAGAATTCTTGATGTGTTATGCGTACATAATACAAGATATCCACCCTACCATTATTATAAATCTTTTATGTTTAGAACGTAAGAAATTATTTCTGTCATTAGTGTTTAAAATACAATTCGAAATTATACTGTTAGTGTGGGAAATATTTGAATATTTATTTTGTGGGAAAGTCAGAAAGACAAACGTAAACTTGGGTGGCTAAACTGTCAGCCACACCCTGTTGAGGGAGGGATTATAAGTTTATCTGGATTTATTGCTGACACTGCGACTGTCCTTGGATATTGTCTATTGAGTGCAGACAATATGGTGAGTCTTTGTTTGGCTTACTTAAAACTTATCTTTTGTTTAATTAGAACCCTCTCAGGTCACGATTTTATTACTTGTTTATCACTACCGTTAGTTCAATTTTTAATTCGTTATAAAGTTTAGTGTTCTTTTAGAGCTTAGCAACTGAAAAGTCTATGAATTCGAAAATTTTATGAAAAAATTATATCTTTATATAAATAGTCGAATCATTAGATAGTACTCATATTATCATAGTTCTACAAAAGAACTTTTTAAAACTTTATTCATCTTCAATTGTACGTACCAAAGTTATAGATACATATTAAACTACCTGTCTTTCGACTGTGTAAGAGACAATTCAAACTTTAGCAGAGTCTAAATATTCATTCATTTCCCCCTTTAGACATAGTTTTGTAATCAGTAAATTTACAATGGAAATAGATTTTTGAGATCTGTGAAAATAATAATGTTAAGCGGTAGCGAGTCTTTGTTTGGCTTACTTAAAACTTTTATCCTTTGTTTAATTATAAATTCAAGATCCCTCGGATTACTTTTTTTAAATGTTTATCACTAACCATAGTTTAGAATTTCATTCATTCTAATGTTCAGTCTGTCAATTAACTAGCAAATTGATATGAATTAGTGTTAAATATAGGGGTTTTTAATCTATGTTGTTATTTTATCTCTACATAAACATTCTAATCATTAAGTAATCGTCATATCATCATTGTTCTACGAAATCAGCTTCTAAATTTTTATTCATCTTCAATTTTATGTATCAAAATGAGGGTTTCATTTAAAATTAACCTGTCTTTTGACTATGTGAGAGACATTTGAAACTTTTGCAAAAACTAATATTTTCAATTTATTAATCTTTAGACATAATTTTTACTCTGTAAATTAACAATCGAAATAAACTTTTGATATCTGTGAAAATAATTAGGTTATTCGGCATTTACGTGAGTCTATAATGTGCCAACTAGTTTTTACACTATAGTGTGTGACTGTATAGCCGTCTGCTTTCATCTAGCATCATTTTTATCCTTTGCAGGCTGGAAATCTTGTGTTATTTCTGCTATGTAAACTGTATTAACTTTCAACTGTTGGGAAGCAATTTCCTTGAGACAGAAGCTATACGAGGGCTATCCATAAAGTACATTAAGTTAGTTTCATATTGCCTAATATTTTGTAATTTAATTTAAAAAAACCATCATATACAAATAATTTAACAAAATAACACAATTTTTTACTTTATAACAGAAACTCTACATTCCTAAAATTTATGCCTACTCACAGTTTCAGGTAAATCACGTTTAAGTATACTGTTAACATTGTAACATGTAAAAAGTGGAAACAAATATCCAAGGAAACACTTTAAATTACATCCATAAACACACACACATGCACACACACACACACACACACACACACACACACACACACACACACACACTATATATATATATATATATATATATATATATATATACACACAAAATTATATTAAATACACATAAATTGTATTATATACACGTAAATATAATAACGAAAAATATGAAATATGAAAAAGGTTTCTAAATAATAATTGTGTATACCAACAATATATATAAAAGAGGATCAAAGTTGGAACCATGAGGTGCAGCTGAACTGAATCTCTGTGTATTTTCAATTTAATTTTAATTAAAACTGGGCATTCAGAGTTGAAAATGTAGATTTAGTGGTCTGTTAGTTCTAAACTTTTAAACTTTTTCAAAATAATTACTTTGAACGACACACACACACACACACACACACACACACACACACACACACACACACACACACACACACACATATATATATATATATATATACATATATATATATGTGTGTGTGTGTGTGTCGTTCAAAGTAATTATTTTGAACAAGTTTAAAAGTATGGAACTAACAGACCACTGCAGATGATTTACAGTATTTATCATAATGAAAGAAGTTTGAATTACGGCAAGGAGAAACTTTGAACAAAACTTCCTTTAAGTTAGTCTTCTGATGTTAGTAGAACTTGATAAACCTCTTGAATCACCAATCTTGTAAGTATCCCTTCTTCGCTTGACTTCTTACGATTGTCAATAAATTGAACTAACAAGCGCATTAATAAGTGTAAAAAGGTATAATATTAGCAGTGCATAAGTTGCTTACCTGTATACCGTTATTATAGTACATATATTTATAAAGTCTGGAGCTAATTTGCTATAAATCAGAACAACTTTTCGGAAATACTTAATTTATTCCGAAATTAAACTTCACTCAAAATTTAAACAAAGTTTATAAAATCTTGATTTGATTTTCTTCAAAACTTCTCTCAATCGGTCAAATCTAATTTAGAGTCTGATAAAAATTAAAAATTAAACTAAAAAGGTGTACTTGTCTAAAAAGGTTTAAATTAATAAAATAAAATAAAAAGTTCTCTTCTCAAATATTCAAAATCAAAATTACACAAGGCTTGATGTAAACTTTAAGATCAAAATCTAATTTACAATACTTAAAAAAATTGAATTCATTATCAGACTCTGTTATATGGCAAACTTTAGAAATTTAAACACAACAGTATAAAATAAAAGATGTTAAACTAAACGCTGGTACGGGACTTACTACTTTGAAGACTATGGAGGCTGAAAAAGAAACTATTACGCACTTAAGGAAAGAAAAGAAATTTAAAAACTTGACTTAAATCACACCGGGTAAAAATTTACTCTATATCCCGTAAGTATAGGATTAGAGGAAGTACTATCGCTTCTAAACTGCACGTCTGGACGCTTTTGCTCTCCGCTCCAAGACTGCCCGCTCCTTCTTCAAACCAACCGGCTCGGGAACGTATCACCGTGTAGATCTCTAACAGCTGTTTGACATCTCTATCCAACAAAATAATGTCCACGCACCGCGTCTAGTTAACATGGAACCTACTTCCTACCGCGATTCAGCAGAATGATAATAACTACGGCACACCTGAGTAAAAAAATATATGTACAATAAAATAAATACGGAAAACGCACTGTTATTGGCTGAGCTTTAGTGAAGTCTATCTCTCCATAGGTTACAACATTTAATTTCTGTCTTTAAGTCGGTATGCTGTCCGCCTATATCTCCAGGATGAACCAACCTATAGAATTTTAATTTGCTTAACCTTCAATTCTCTATAACCAACATTGAATTAATGATGGTGCATTTTTTACTCCATGGGATTTGGCTGAGCAGTTTTACTTTGGTTTTATGGGCAAACGAGATGGCAGTGAGAAAATAACTGAATAATACATTTTGAAACAAGTTGAGTACAATAATATGGGATTTAACAATTGATATACTATCAAAACTAACTATAAACCTCAGCGAACCCTCATAAGCGAGATATGGTGTGTCGTATTCCCATCTTGTTCTTATGACGATTGTAAATATAATGAAGATTGCTTTCACATAATGTTCCTTAGTTTCCAAGACTACATGTTTAATGGTTTTATGTATGATGGTAACCAGTAAAACAATGAAATAAATCTGCACAAGGGTTTGAATTGGAATATTCATCTGGATGGTTTTTCTGAATTCACACCTTAAGAAACATTCAAAATTATTAATTAAAACCCACACTCAAAATCATCAATCAGGGTTAAATGTTCCCTCTCATATATTACAAAATATTTTACGTATTTTTATAATTCGGTTTTTAAAGACGTTTTATGTTTTGAAAAAAATGTGTCTTAATTATCCAAAAATTGGATCTATATGAAATAATTTCGAGTCTTTCAGGGAGCTTAAACTACTAATTTTACCCAGTTTGTATATGAAATACAGTATATCCAAACTGTCTATCGGTAAATGTATACTCACACAGGGAAGTAACATTCGTGGCACAAAACTGACTACTTCCTGCAAACACAAACGTACAAAACACACGCAGTTGTGTACCGAATGTTTACAGAGAAATACACAAGTTAATATTAGGTGTCTTGACATAATTCATGTAACTTTATGTTTAAAAGTAGCAATAAATTATTATCATTATATATTTCTACACCTTAAAGAGTAGTCATACTCAAATGTTAAGATAAAAATATTAACATAATAAGCAACTATTGTTACCTCTCTGTTTATTTATGTATACCCAAAGTATAAAAGTTGCTTTGTTTGATGTTATGTACCATAATTGAAAGAGATAAACTGTAGTCAACTATCTCCCAAACCCCTTCAGTAGGCCAGGAAACAGCTAACTATAAAATAGCTTTAGTTGCATCAATTCATATTATTGAGAATCTAGCCTTATATGCCTGCATGAATAGTTGCTATTTAGAGCAGATTGGTTTGGACAGGTTTGTTATCCTACGTCACTGTCAACACAAATAAATTCTCACCTTTTATTGTTGATCAATCTCCAAAGGCAGTCAGCATCCATACAGTGCAAATTTACATTTACATAAAAATCAAATTTTTACAAAGAATAAAATAATAAATTCGCCTTTTTAAATATGTTCGATGTACAATAATTTACAAGTAGTAGCATTAAATTGGAAATTGTGAAGGGTTAAATGAATTTCTCCTTAAAAATTAATAAAAACTCCTGAACTAATTCTAAAGAAATATATACTGTTTTATGTATTTATGCATGTATTTATGTTGTAATATTGTCATATTTTTCACCGAGCAAAAATACTGATACAGATTTTGTAATAGCGAGCACAGAATATAGATCTTTGTATTCCGTGATCACTGCATTGGTATTCAAGTTAAGCAACATAGCAATGACGGATGTTAGTCATTGTTTTGTTATACTATTACGATGTACGTCTTAGCATTGGAGCGGCAAGCACAGAAAATAGATCTTTTTTATTCCGTGGTTGCTGCATTGGTAGTGAAGTTAAGTAACACAGCAATGACGGATGTTAGCAATATGTTTTGTTAATCTATTACAATGTACGTCTTAGCATTGGAGCGGCAAGCACAGAAAATAGATCTTTTTTATTCCGTGGTTGCTGCATTGGTAGTGAAGTTAAGTAACACAGCAATGACGGATGTTAGCATTATGTTTTGTTAATCTATTACAATGTACGTCTTAGCATTGCAGCAGCAAGCACAGAAAATAGATCTTTGTATTCCGTGGTCGCTGCATTGGTAGTGAAGTTAAGTAACACAGCAATGACGGATGTTAGCAATATGTTTTGTTAATCTATTACAATGTACGTCTTAGAATTGGAGCGGCAAGCACAGAAAAATAGATCTTTTTTATTCCGTGGTTGCTGAATTGGTAGTGAAGTTAAGTAACACAGCAATGACGGATGTTAGCAATATGTTTTGTTAATCTATTACAATGTACGTCTTAGCATTGCAGCAGCAAGCACAGAAAATAGATCTTTGTATTCCGTGGTCGCTGCATTGGTAGTGAAGTTAAGTAACACAGAAATGACGGATGTTACCAATTGTTTTGTTAATCTATTACAATGTACGTCTTAGCATTGGAGCGGCAAGCACAGAAAATAGATCTTTTTTATTCCGTGGTTGCTGCATTGGTAGTGAAGTTAAGTAACACAGCAATGACGGATGTTAGCAATATGTTTTGTTAATCTATTACAATGTACGTCTTAGCATTGCAGCAGCAAGCACAGAAAATAGATCTTTGTATTCCGTGGTCGCTGCATTGGTAGTGAAGTTAAGTAACACAGCAATGACGGATGTTAGCAATATGTTTTGTTAATCTATTACAATGTACGTCTTAGAATTGGAGCGGCAAGCACAGAAAATAGATCTTTTTTATTCCGTGGTTGCTGAATTGGTAGTGAAGTTAAGTAACACAGCAATGACGGATGTTAGCAATATGTTTTGTTAATCTATTACAATGTACGTCTTAGCATTGCAGCAGCAAGCACAGAAAATAGATCTTTGTATTCCGTGGTCGCTGCATTGGTAGTGAAGTTAAGTAACACAGAAATGACGGATGTTACCAATTGTTTTGTTAATCTATTACAATGTACGTCTTAGCATTGCAGCAGCAAGCACAGAAAATAGATCTTTGTATTCCGTGGTCGCTGCATTGGTAGTGAAGTTAAGTAACACAGAAATGACGGATGTTACCAATTGTTTTGTTAACCTATTACAATGTACGTCTTAGCATTGCAGCAGCAAGCACAGAAAATAGATCTTTGTATTCCGTCCTTGCTTCATTCCTAGTCCAGAGAAGCAGCACCGCAATAACGGACGCTAGCCATTGTAGTGTTGTACGACGAAAGCAGCAAGCACAGAAAATAGATCTTTGTATTCCGTCCTTGCTTCATTTCTAGTCCAGAGAAACAGCACCGCAATGACGGACGCAAGCCATTATAGTGCTGTACGAGGAAACTTGTGCATGGATGGGATAGTGATAGATAGAAAGGTAGCAACACTTGATTAACAAACGATATTTTTGCTAGTGAGTTTATAGCGAGAGATAACGATTAAAGAAGATATTATATATGTCTTCGCGCAGAATACGTTTTGAATTAATTATTTATGTACTTTGGTCCTTTACAGAACCAAAATAGTTCCCAACTTGCTGACCTCATCAAGTACGTACGTTTTCAGTCCATTTTGTAATCATAAATATGTACTGACGTTTGTGTTAGAGTCTAAGTAACAACCAATACTGAGTCGAAGGCTTTGTTTGGTTTATTACAAGCGCTCCGGGTTTCTTGTTTGCTTTCGTCATTCCAGCACTTCAGTTCCATACAGATTTGCTGCCCTTTTAAATTACCGAATGCAAACTTTGAAGTTCTCTATATCTTGTAGAATAATTAATTGAGTTTTGCAAACGCACGGTTAAAGTTATGCTAAGCGGTGCTTGGAAGCTTTCCAAACTCAATTTTACAAGTTTATTCAAGAGTTAATGTGTTAACGTATATTCGTGATAAATGCAAACCACATTAATTGTTGGTATCCTTAAAATATAGATTTTCATTGCTTTAATAAATAGTCCTAGATTTCTGGTATCTATTTTGTTATGAGTTTAATAATTTTAGAATATTTTTGAAAGGTATTATAGCAGCCAAACTTAAAGTTAGTAAAGTAAAAATACCATAATGTCATACTTTAAAAACTAGAAATTGACTCGTGTGTTGGTATATTGTATTAAGTTTTATGAAACAGTCATTTATTTATATACAAACGAATTACCACATACATTTAGCCGATCGGCTCCTTTAGTCAATAAAAAACGTTACTTATAGCATTTGATATATCTCATAAAATTTTTAAAATTCCATTTAACCATGTTTGATAGCAATGGTAGGTGTATTGCTAGGCAAATGTATTATATATATATATATATATATATATAATACAATTGTATCTTTATTTAGTACACAGTGAAAAGCAGAAATAGATAAAACCTTACTATATAAAGTGTAATAATCAAACACAACTAAATAAATAAAATACTAATAACAGTTTCAAATATAATAAAATATAAATAATATCAAAATGCAAGATAACTGTGAGATACATATTCAAGCTTTGAGAATGTTCGAGTGTTGTAAATGTTTGATAAACAATATTGCAATAAATAAGTAAAAATAATAAATAATGATATAAACTATATATGCTACACATAGTATTATGTTATATTATTTACAGTATTAAAAGGACACTTATACTATGTAAGTTCCAAAGTTTTAGAATGACAAGGTAACTGTTTTACAATTGCTCAATGAAGCAAAGAATTTATGAGATCGGCAACTCATCTCTCTTCCTGAAGTGATTAATACAAAACACATAATATAGGTAAAAAAATAAACCGTAATCAAAGAGATGTGACACGTATAAATCATCAATAACATGCTCTGTATCTACTCCATGTTCACTTAATTAAAGCAAGCTTTAATTTTATTATTAAATTAACTAAATAATACAGTTAACTACAACTGACCAGTTTCTGAATAATAAATAATTGTGTGTGTGTGTGTGTGTGTGTGTGTGTGTGTCGTTCAAAGTAATTATTTTGAAAAAGTTTTAAAAAGTAAGGAACTAACAGACCAACTGTAGATGATATTTACAGTATTTATCACAATGAAAGAAGTTTGAATTACGGCAAGGAGAAACTTTGAACAAAACTTCCTTTAAGTTAGTCTTCTGTTGTTAGTAGAACTTGATAAACCTCTTGAATCACCAATCTTGTAAGTATCCCTTCTTCGCTTGACTTCTTTCTTTCGATTGTCAATAAATTGAACTAACAAGCGCATTAATAAGTGTAAAAAGGTATAATATTAGCAGTGCATAAGTATAAGTTGCCTTACCTGAGTAAAAAAATATATTTACAAAAAAAAAACTACGGAAAACGCACTGCTATTGGCTGAGCTTTAGTGAAGTCTATCTCTCCATGGGTTTACAAAATTTAATTTCTGTCTTTAAGTCGGTATGCTGTCCGCCTATATCTCCAGGATGAACCAACCTATAGAATTTTAATTTGCTTAACCTTCAATTCTCTATAACCAACATTGAATTAATGATGGTGCATTTTTTACTCCATGGGATTTGGCTGAGCAGTTTTAACTTTGGTTTTATGGGCAAACGAGATGGCAGTGAGAAAATAACTGAATAATACATTCTGAAACAAACTGAGTACAATAATATGGGATTTAACAATTGATATACTATCAAAACTAACTGTAAACCTCAGCGAACCCTCATAAGCGAGACCTGGTGTGTCGTATTCCCATCTTGTTCTTATGACGATGTAAATATAATGAAGATTGCTTTCACATAATGTTCCTTAGTTTTCCAAGACGACAAGTTTAATGGGTTTTATGTAGATGGTAACCAGTAAAACAATGAAATAAATCTACACAAGGGTTTCAATTGGAATATTCATCTGGACGGTTTTTCTGAATTCACACCTTAAGAAACATTCATAATTATTAATTAAAACCCACACTCAAAATCATAAATCAGGATTAAAAGTTCCCTCTCATATATTACAAAATATTTTACGTATTTTATAATTCGGTTTTTTAAAGACGTTTTATGTTTCGAAAAAAATGTGTCTTAATTATCAAAAAATTGGATCTATATGAAATAATTTCGAGTCTTTCAGGGAGCTCAAACTACTAATTTTACCCAGTTTGTATATGAAATACAGGATATCCAAACTGTCCTATCGGTAAATGTATACTCACACAGGGAAGTAATATTCGTGGCACAAAACTGACTACTTCCTGCAAACACAAACGTACAAAACACACGCAGTTGTGTACCGAATGTTTACAGAGAAATACACAAGTTAATATTAGGTGTCTTGACATAATTCATGTAAACTTTATGTTTAAAAGTAGCAATAAATTATTATCATTATTTATTTCTACAACCTTAAAGAGTAGTCATACTCAAATGTTAAGATAAAAATATTAACATAATAAGCAACTATTGTTTACCTTCTCCTCTCTGTTTATTTATGTATACCCAAAGTATAAAAGTTGCTTTATTTGATGTTATGTACCATAATTGAAAGAGATAAACTGTAGTCAACTATCTCCCAAACCCCTTCAGTAGGCCAGGAAACAGCTAACTATAAAATAGCTTTAGTTGCATCAATTCATATTATTGAGAATCTAGCCTTATATGCCCTGCATAAATAGTTGCTATTTAGAGCAGAATGGTTAGAACAGGTTTGTTTATCCTACGTCCACTGTCAACACAAATAAATTCTCACCTTCTATTTTTGATCAATCTCCAAAGGCAGTCAGCATCCATACAGTGCAAATTTACATTTACATAAAAATAAACTTTTTACAAAGAGTAAAATAATAACTTCGCCTTTTTAAATATGTTCGATGTACAATAATTTACAAGTAATAGCATTACATTGTGAAATTGTAAAAGGTTAAATGAATTTCTCCTTAAAAACTAATAACAATTCCTGAACTAATTCTAAAGAAATATATGCTGTTTTAACGTATGTATGCATGTATTTATGTTGTAAATATTTTCATATTTTTCACCGAGCAAAAATACTGATACAGATTTTTGTAATAGCGAGCACAGAATATAGATCTTTGTATTCCGTGATCACTGCATTGGTAGTCAAGTTAAGCAACATAGCAATGACGGATGTTAGTCCATTGTTTTGTTATACTATTACAATGTACGTCTTAGCATTGGAGCGGCAAGCACAGAAAATAGATCTTTTTTATTCCGTGGTTGCTGCATTGGTAGTGAAGTTAAGTAACACAGCAATGACGATGTTAGCAATATGTTTTGTTAATCTATTACAATGTACGTCTTAGCATATGCAGCAGCAAGCACAGAAAATAGATCTTTGTATTCCGTGGTCGCTGCATTGGTAGTGAAGTTAAGTAACACAGCAATGACGGATGTTAGCAATATGTTTTGTTAATCTATTACAATGTACGTCTTAGAATTGGAGCGGCAAGCACAGAAAATAGATCTTTTTATATTCCGTGGTTGCTGAATTGGTAGTGAAGTTAAGTAACACAGCAATGACGGATGTTAGCAATATGTTTTTGTTAATCTATTACAATGTACGTCTTAGCATTGCAGCAGCAGCAAGCACAGAAAATAGATCTTTGTATTCCGTGGTCGCTGCATTGGTAGTGAAGTTAAGTAACACAGAAATGACGGATGTTACCAATTGTTTTGTTAATCTATTACAATGTACGTCTTAGCATTGCAGCAGCAAGCACAGAAAATAGATCTTTGTATTCCGTGGTCGCTGCATTGGTAGTGAAGTTAAGTAACACAGAAATGACGGATGTTACCAATTGTTTTGTTAACCTATTACAATGTACGTCCTAGCATTGCAGCAGCAAGCACAGAAAATAGATCTTTGTATTCCGTCCTTGCTTTCATTCCTAGTCCAGAGAAGCAGCAACCCGCAATAACGGACGCTAGCCATTGTAGTGTTGTACGACGAAAAGCAGCAAGCACAGAAAATAGATCTTTGTATTCCGTCCTTGCTTCATTTCTAGTCCCAGAGAAACAGCACCGCAATGACGGACGCAAGCCATTATAGTGCTGTACGAGGAAACTTGTGCATGGATGGGATAGTGATAGATAGAAAGGTAGCAACACTTGATTAACAAAACGATATTTTTGCTAGTAAGTTTATAGCGAGAGATAACGATTAAAGAAGATATTATATATGTCTTCGCGCAGAATACGTTTTGAATTAATTATTTATGTACTTTGGTCCTTTACAGAACCAAAATAGTTTTCCCAACTTGCTGACCTCATCAAGTACGTACGTTTTTCAGTCCATTTTGTAATCATAAATATGTACTGACGTTTGTGTTAGAGTCTAAGTAACAACCAATACTGAGTCGAAGGCTTTGTTTTGGTTTATTACAAGCGCTCCGGGTTTCTTGTTTGCTTTCGTCATTCCAGCACTTCAGTTCCATACAGATTTGCTGCCCTTTTAAATTACCGAATGCAAACTTTGAAGTTCTCTATATCTTGTAGAATAATTAATTGAGTTTTGCAAACGCACGGTTAAAGTTATGCTAAGCGGTGCTTGGAAGCTTTCCAAACTCAATTTTACAAGTTTATTCAAGAGTTAATGTGTTAACGTATATTCGTGATAAATGCAAACCACATTTGTTGGTATCCTTAAAATATAGATTTTCATTGCTTTAATAAATAGTCCTAGATTTCTGGTATCTATTTTGTTATGAGTTTAATAATTTTTAGAATATTTTTTGAAAGGTATTATAGCAGCCAAACTTAAAGTTAGTAAAGTAAAAATACCATAATGTCAAACTAAAAACTAGAAATTGGACTCGTGTGTTGGTATATTGTATTAAGATTTATGAAACAGTCATTTATTTATATACAAACGATTTACTACATACATTTAGCCGATCGGCTCCTTTAGTCAATAAAAAATGTTAATAAAGCATTTGATATATCTCATAAAATTTGTAAAATACCATTTAACCATGTTTGATAGCAAATGTAGGTGTATTGTTAGGTAAATGTATTGTATATATATATATATGTATAATACAATTGTATCTTTATTTAGTACACAGTGAAATGCAAAAATAGATAAAACCTTACTATAAAGTGTAACAATCAAACACAACTAAATAAATAAAATACTAATAACAGTTTCAAATATAAATAATATAAAAATGTAAGATATCTGTGAGATACATATTCAAGCTTTGAGAATGTCCGAGTGTTGTAAAATTTTTATAAACAATATTGCAATAAATAAGTAAAAATAATAAATAATGATATAAACTATATATGCTACACATAGTATTATATTATATTATTTACAGTATTAAAAGAACAATTATACTATGTAAGTTCGAAAGTTTTAGAATGACAAGGTAACTGTTTTACAATTGTTCAGTAAAGCAAAGAATTTATGAGATCGGCAACTTGATCTCTTACTGAAGTGATTAATACAAAACACATAATATAGGTTAAAAAATAAACCGTATCAAAGAGATGTGACACGTCTAAATCAGCAATAACATGCTCTGTATCTACTCCATGTTCACTTAATTAAGCAAGCTTTAATTTATTATTAAATTAACTAAATAATACAGTTAACTAAAACTGACCAGTTTCTGAATAGTAAATAACGGTCATCATGGCATAAACAAAATGGTGCTAAATTTTGAAATCGGATAGAATATTTTTATTGTTTATTTGCTTCTTGATTAAAGTTTAAAAATAAAATAGTGATCGGATATCACTAAGCTATAAAGACTATAGCTTAAGATAAATAGATCCATACTCAGACACAGATACAAACTTGTCAAATGTAGCAAATGAATTTACAATCGGGAAAGGGATCGAGTTAGAATTTGGTCTATTATAGTTTGCGGTCAGACAAACAGTTTGATGCCACCATGACTTGGACATGCAAAAATTGCGTTCTAATATTGTACTTTCTACCCTGTCATCAATTTACTGTGATAAAATCTGCAATTATGGATTTGGAATATTTATATTTTTATACATAATATCTCTATTGTCATTTTCTGACCAGAATAATACTTATTTTTCGTTTTCACTTGTTTATAACTGACAAAAGGCCATTCAATCTATTTCAAACCGTATTCAACATTTATATTTAACTTTTAGCCATCTTTATGGGGGAAAAACTTTACTCTAATTGTACCTACGTATCCCTGAAGCTAATATTAGTTAGCTGGGTTAAATCTATCTCATCCCTCTACACAAGTACAGGAATTTACATACCTGTCAATCAGACATCGTCACCTGGAATGTGTACCAGAAGTTTCCTAGCGTAGGAATCTGCCAGAGATCAGGAGCTCCTAGATACTGAAATCATTACTGTGGTCGGGAGATCCCATAGCCAAGGAACTGCCAGAGGTCAGATCCTTCCACAGATCGAGAAATGTCAGAAGCCGGAAGGTGTGTGAGGCTGGGATTGTCTAGAAGGTCTTCTGTCTGAGATTTTTCAGTAGCTAGGAGCTTCCGAAGATTCGAAGTTGCCGGAGTCCAGAGGCTCTCGGAACCTTCAGAAAAACAGAAGTTTCTATGTGTCAGGATCTGTGAGTGTATATGAGATCGTGGAGGTTGGAAAGTTAGAACGTAATTTACATATTATAATATTTCTTGAATTATATATTTTAATACCTGTAATTTTAAATATACTAGTGTCACGAACTGCAAAGAAAACTTCAGTTAATATTTAGGCCGGTGAGCCAACTTCTATTTTTTATACTTGTTCACCGATTTTACAAAAGATCTTTCCAAGACTGTTTAAAAGAAGGGTGCTCAAAAATGTACCAATCTCTATTTTAGTTTAAGACCAGTATATAACCAAGTAGTCATTTTAGAAACTGCAAATATATCTTGTTCCAAAGTCTCATTAAACACGAGATTATAAGATGTAATGGTAATTGTTGCTACATTATAGGGTTTTTGTTTCAGTGGTTACTGAGTGCTTTGTAGCTTTGATCGAAACTTTAAAAGTCACTGGTGTCGAGCCACACAGATAATGATACACTTTATTTGTGGCCTCCGTAATGTATATTTATGAAAAATACTATAAATCGAGGTTTTAATGATTATTTCTTATATGCTAATAGTTACTGTTGAAATATTTGGAAGAGCTAGGATAGTATTTGTCTATACGAGGTAACATAATTATTGTTTCCTATAACTATTTTTTATTACATAGTTTCTGAAATGTTATTACCGCCACATTTGTTGCAAAATAATTATCTTTTAATTTAGTTTGGCAGAAATATGTTATTAAACTAAAAAAAAAAACAACAAAAAAGTGCCTGTATCAGTGTAGGATAGAAACGTAGAAGTTAATTCCCCAATCATTCAGATTTTCTTTAATGGTGTGAGTAATAAATATTACAAACTGTAAATATGTTATTAAATAATGAATAATGATATATAGATTTTATTTTACTATGGTCTTTAAATCACAACAAATTATGATATTGTAAAGTTATAGCTCTAAAATGATACATACATATATTATAGCCGGAACAAAAGTGAAACAACGGGGAAAACTTTAATGAGCAGATCATAAACTTAGAGTGATCTCAACTTTTTCAATACCAGTAACTCTAACAATCACCTGGTCTGAAAGTTTCGTATTTCTTCCCTTAAAATATGAAAAGTCTCAGCTAGTAGTTTATTTCTGACATAAAACAACAAATGTTTGAATAATATGTTTAATATATTGAATAGATATTACTGGCCCTCCATCTTTCAGAAAACTTGGTAATAAGTTACTCAAATTGTACATTGTAACAGTAATATTTTGTTGTTTCTCTTATTTATCGTTTGCAATGTAAGCATTCCTTGTATATTGAAAATAAATTTATCCAAAATATAATAAAACCTAAAATAAACATACAATATTTCTAACCTACCTAAAATTAAAAAGCTAGTAAAATCGTTTATTCAAAATCCTCTCACAATCATCACGCATTGTCCTAGTGTGTGTAAAATAACGGTTCTTTAACAGGATTATATCAGGATTTGATTTAGTATTCGTTTCACAAACATATTCTAGTGACTATATTCTTCATTATTTTGATACTGCACCAAACAGTCCAAACAATATCAAATATCTCTTCGTAACGATTATTTTTCTTGTTATTATGCTTTAGCTTAATATACCTTTATACCTTTTAGGTTATAAAGGTTTACCCCAGATTATAACTTATTCAAACAAACTGTTATCAATAAAAAATATGCAAGTGGAAAATACGACATAGTGGCTATTATGGTAAACATTGATGGTGCTAAAATTCAAATATAGTATTTCGGTTTTTTTTGGTCCATGAATACTATTAGAAAAGGTTGGTACAGAGTTCTGAGACGCCCTGTAGAACTGCATTGTGATTTACTACTGTTGAGCTGCTAAATGTGGTATACAAGTGGGATAAGTACAACTCTCCTATGTACGCTTAATAAATTGTTATTAAACCCATAAAACTATTGCCTATTATTGGTCCATTTGAAAATGAAAATCTCGTTATATTCTTCCAGTTATTCCAGTTCCAGTTACGTAAAAGTAGTGGTTTCAGCCATACACAACGTAATATTGTTACTATATTGTAAAGTACTTACGGTGAAACTGAGATGCAAATCACGTTGTGTTCTTATCAGTTCCAGTTGCACAAAAGTAGCAGTTCCAGCCAGACACGTCGTAATATTGTTACTATGTTCTAGAGTACTGCCGCTACAAATGAGATGCAAACAACGTTGAGTTCTTGTCAGTTCCAGTTGCACAAGAGTAGCGGTACCAATAAGACTTAATGTATCTCTGATATTGTTAGTATGTTGCAGTCCTTACATCTCTATTCATATTTTACACCTGGCGAATAACAAACTGGATGTTTTATTTATGAAATATAACCAAGTATCCTCTTTGAACATACTTTGAGGAAAATGTTACTATTAAATTTAAAAGATTTTATTCACAGTGCAATTTTCAAGCTAGTTTTTATTGCTTACTTTTCCTCAGATGGAATTAAATTCTATAACATGATTTAAAATAGAAAACACAGACCTTTGAATCATAAAATTTAGCAACACAAAGTATTGAGAATAAATTGAAATGGCGTTTACATGGAATGATCAATGCGTATTTATTTTAAATAGGAAATTAAAGGATAGAGTTGTATCTTTAATTATAAATATGATGCAAATAATTTGCAAAATTCAATCATAATATTACAGGGTTAATTGATATAATGGAGTTTTATAATGATATTTATTTACATATTACAATTTTGTTATCTGTAAATAACTCTTTTTTTATTAAAAACTAAAATTTAAAATAGACGTTTATTTGTATGCAACAAAATTAGCAGTTATTGATAAACAGCACTTTATACTTAATATTGTCTTCTAAGGCTGAATAAATTATTTCAGATTGAAAATAAAAGTTTTATTAGAGCAAACCGCTGGCTGATATCCACTCACTTTACACTGCTGGCAGTTTGACGTGTAAGAAAAATTAAAATTTTTTAAAATATGTTTTACAAATGTTTAAATTTCACTGCATACACCTATTAAGTTTTATATTACACTGAAGAAAATTGTGTTTTAAATTTCTTGATTTTTGCTTTGTATTTACCTACAAAACAACTCAGCAATTTAATACTCAAATAAGAGTAACAATGACACAGTTATACCGATAATTCAGGCAATTAAGCAAACAGTAAAACGTATATATATATATATATATATAAACTATTATCAAAGATATACAATACCTATATAAAAATAATTACGTACATGAAAGAAGTGCAATATATGTATAATTTAGTAAAAAACAACAAGGTATATTAATTGCTAAGAACTATGAAACACATTAGAAACTCTCATTACTTACTGATATTAATTTTGATTTTCTGCTAAATACTCCAATTTTAAGCTGTCATTTTTTATTTAAAGGTGCAACATACTGTTCCCCAGGCTGCAATGTTTTGGTGCGATGTGTGCCGCTTCAAGGAGTTCCACTCTTATCTTAGCGGTAGGAGTCAGTGTGTGCAGGTTCAAGCAAATTGTCAAATCAAACTGAAGTTCATCAAGGAGTGCCTCAGGGACCTATTCTAGGCCCTATTATATTTTTTATTCACGCAAATGACATTCAGATATCAGTTATGATTGGAAAAATCTTTTAAGATGCCAATGATTAACAATATCACAATAATTCCTCATTGGGTTATCGGACTTATAACGAAATATCTACTATAATGATAGACGAGAATTACTTGAAGGATGCCAATTTTTTTGGGACATATCTCGACAATGTAATAACTTCAACGGTGTATAATGAAAATATTTCTGCGAGGATAACTACGTTGTATTCTCCGAAATATTTCATATTTTTGCACATCTGATGTGCTAATAATAATATATTACGGATTGATATTTCATTTGTATGATGGTAGTACTCTGAGGGGTTACACAACATGTAGTTTTGAAAGCGAATAATGATTACAAAAAAGATGTTTTAAAATTATTGCAAAATTCAAGTTTAGATTCGTGTATAAATGCCTTCAGGGGTTGGGAATATTGTTCCCTGCCTGATTTGTATTGGAAACTGCTCTGTACTGTCGATACAAAGTGCATTGATCTTTAAAAGACGTATACGGGTATAAAACAAGAACTAGAGACTGTTTAAGACCCAGCATATATAGAACGGTAACTTTCGAACACCTGATATAACAAGCTGGGGTTAGATTAACAAATAGACACTAATATATAAATAAATCCAAAAATTATTCCTATTTAGACTGAAGCAACACCTTATTAATTTGGCTTTTTACTAGATCGACGAACTCATGGATCACGTTTGGGAATCTTGGTACTTACATCATTTTTGTGACATTGAGTGTATCTTACTTGTGAAGGTTAAGTGAGTGTCCAGAACTTAATTTTATTATAGGTATTATAAATGTTTGAATACAGTTGTATTAATTGTCAAGGAAAGAAACAATATTCCACTGCATTATAGTAATGTCTAAACTTTACTACAATTTAATGACTTACAACTAAGACAAAATTAAATAATGCCCAAAAGCTATCCATAGTTTATAGAGTATAGAGTTAATATAACGGTTATATAATGGTTCACATAAGTAAATGTAAATAGTTGTCAATGTATTCATTTTCAATGTATATTTTAAAGACTTGGAGAAACATAACACCATTTAATGAATTTTTTTATAAATATACTTCCTAAGAATGTATAAATTAACAGTTTAAATTAATTAAGTAAAAATAATAAAAACGTATGACTAGTTGTCCAATAATCAGTTTTGTCCTAGCTTAATGTTGTTCTCTGTAGAAAAAAAACCGCCGCTAGCCATAGATTTGCCCAGCAAAGCAAAATATATTTCTGTATGAGAAATGTAACGCGATACAGGTTTCAAGGAGTTTACTGTACAAGTACAGCACTAAAGTGTAATCAAGCACGGGAACTTGCTCCTAGAGAACTCTGATATCCAACCTTGTTCAACTCCACACAAGAGATTAAACTTTGCTCTCTGACTCTCCTCTCGAACAGTCTTCTTGAAGACGATTCAAGAATGATATCTTGCTTCTGTAGACAAAACGTGTCTTGTTTATTTGTTCGCCTGCCACTGATAGTCGTGAAAGTTTCACGTTAATATTTATCAGTTAATATAGCATCATGTAGAATAGGCATCCATTTTTAATTATAAGACTTCTCATGTGATGATATTAAAGAAGTACATTTACGTTAGTTGATTTATGCTATCAACTATTTATGCTATGATATCACCAATTCTATTCAACTTTGCTCTGGAAAAAGCACTAAAAAAGATAAAGGGGATGCCTGAAGGAGTAAAATTGGTAGATAAGCTCAATATCCTGGCATTTGCAGATGATGTAGCCATTCTAGCTGAGAGAAAGAGGGACTTAAACAGACTAGTAGAAGCCTTTTTAGTTGAGGCTGCAAAAATAGGATTACAAGTAAACGAAGACAAGACGCACTACATGAAAATAAGCAGAAGAGTGGAACAGGAAGGAGAAAAGCTAGAAGTACTCAACCATGAATTCAAGGCTACAAAGGAATT
Organism: Homalodisca vitripennis; assembly: GCF_021130785.1. Taxonomy (NCBI): domain Eukaryota; kingdom Metazoa; phylum Arthropoda; class Insecta; order Hemiptera; family Cicadellidae; genus Homalodisca; species Homalodisca vitripennis. Next base: position 34,913,245 of record NC_060213.1, read on the forward strand.
TAAGTATTTAGGAGTGACGATAACACATGACAATAGAGAAGAAGTTGAAGTCCAATGTAGATTAGCAGCAGCAGATAGAACATACTGGAGCCTTGCAAAACTTCTCAAAAGCAAACTATTAATGAGGAAAGTTAAATTAAGAATTTGCAAAACCATGATCTTGCCAGTTTTGATGTACGGGTCAGAAGTATGGGCACTCACAAAGAAATCCCAAAAAAAGTTAATAACCTTTGAAAACAAAATACTAAGAAGAATTTTTAGACCAGTTCAAGAAGGAGACATATGGCGGATCAGGAAGAACAGAGAATTAAGAGAAATATACCAAGATCCCGATGTGATTGCACTGATCAGGAGTAAAAGAATGAGATGGATGGGCCATGTTGCCCGTAGGGGAGAAGATAAAATGATAAAGAAGGTGTGGCGAGGGGAACCAGAGGGAGTGAGGCCATAGGGCAGACCTAGGATGCGATGGAGAGATCAGGTGAAGAAGGATTTAAGAACGATTGGCGCTACACTGGAAGTGGCTCAAGATAGAGGAAGTTGGAGAGACATTGTTGGCGAGGTCAAAAACCATCTGGGTTTCGAGTGGCCACAGGAGTAAGTAAGAGTAAGATTTATGCTATCTCATATAGTTGGAAAGTTAAAAGCATATAAAAATATTAATTAATTCTACATTCCCTAATAAATAGTATAAATAATACAGAATTTGAAAAGTCTCACTCGGAGTATGTGTTGGGCTGAAACCAAGGTTTTGCAGCTAAACGTAATTTGATACAGGGAATCTACGTTTGATGGATATAGGACTACCTATATCTCTTAAAACCGTCTTTACATCAATAGCCCAGTTCTCGGACACCATAACGCTACCTATTGAACAATGACACTGAAAATGAAGCTGTGGATTATGTTATAATAGATGTGGATTATGTATTTAGGACCGTTACTCCTCTGTTCATTGTAGTCGCCTTTATTTATTATTAACGATTCATCAATTTGTTGTTTCAAATAAAAATACTTGTTGTTTACTGTTCAGTATTGAAACTGTACATTGATACTGTACTTTTGTATCTAATAAAATCTATCTTTAAGAATTTTAATACTGGTTTCATTCATATCAATGAAATTCCATCATTAAACGTTCTTTGAGGAAAATTAATGCCTATTTTCTTTATTTAAAACTTCGTGTCACGTTATTATCAACATATAAACCTAATTACAACATGATTAAAGAATATTTTGAGAGAACTAGTTAGTGCGACTAATAGGGCCAAAAAAAGTTAGATCAATGAAACTTCAGCATTCAGTCAATAAAGCTCAACCACACACCATGATTTTGAAATCTAGAACAATAACATAAAACCCAAGCCCTGTTGGCTGATGATAGCATATTTAATTCTCCATACCTCTAGTACAGATGTGATTTACAAAGCTGAAAATTCCATTAGACGACCGCATCCAAGTTGTAACCCAACTGTTTGAATTTCTGCAGAACTAGTGTGGTCACTTGGGTTAAGTTGTAAAACTGAAAGGTCAATACAAACAAGTTTCACAAGTCTATCTATATGACACAAGGTCTGTGTATATGAAATAATAATGGGTTTGTGAGTATATAATAAATTAAGATGTTACTTCATTATGCATTTGTCATTTTATAATATACACGAATTTTTACGTATTGTATTGCATAATTTATACGCATTTAATTCGGATAAATAATTACTTTTAACTATCTATTTTAAATTTTTTTCCGTAAATGGACATATAATGATATATTAAATTATTATTAAGGTCACATATTTCATCATATGAATATGTATCTCCATTGCTTAGTTCCCCCTTTATCTAACTGCACACGTATTTTGTATGAAAATAGAATAATTAAATATCTAATACATTAAATCCTATCAAATGTGGGCCAAATATAAATGATAAGGCCATTTGCGCCAAAAATCATATATATTCTTTAATTATTTATAAAATAACGGAAAATAAAACTTGTTTACTTTGTATATATCTCCAATTTTATCACAGAATGACAGAAATATATTTTAGTGATTTTATTACAAACCTAAGAATATGAAGGTTACCATAAATTATTTTACAATTTATTATTTGTTAGGAACTCCGGAACGAAAATATTGCAGCCAAACCATTAAAATCAGGGGAAAAACGTGATACTTTTAAATATTTCACGAATTTAGAGTTATTTATAAATCACAATACACTTTGTGTTCGCAGATATGTTCTAAAGATATGCTCAAATATATATTTACTGAATTCAATGAATACAGAACGTCACATTGTGGTTTGTATGTAATCTGAAGAGAGTTGAAGATGTTTCTGCTTGCCAGGAAGCTATACATATGGTATCAATGGAAACAGTGTGTACAGTACAGAATTTCTGTTTGGTGCATAAGGACCTTACATCTTCGTGAGAAGCTCTTATCTCGGGAGGAGTTCTCTCGGTGCACCACTCGGCAGGGTGGGAAGATGCACGTCCCTAAGGTCTCGATATAGATAGGGAGAAAATTGTTTGTGTTTTGGCCCAAAACTGTACTACGACCTCCCCTATGACCTATTTCACTTAACCTGTGCTAAATTAAAAAAATAAATTACTGTACATGCTTGAATCGCAACTATATATCATATGTTAGTTTGGTTATTTAAACGCATATGTGACAGGTATGGCCAAATACAAAATAATTGAATCGTAAAAAGTGAGGGCTCTGTGGTGTAATGGTAGCACATTCACCCGGCAAGTGAGAGATCCGGGTTCGAATCTCGGCGGAGCAAGTACTTTTTGTGATTCAATGTTTATTGAAAAAATTATATATATATATATATATATATATATATATATATATATATATATAATTGTATAAATGGCTATTGCCTTATTTAATTTAAATAAACATTGAATCGCAAAAAGTACTTGCTCCGCCGGGTGAATGTGCTACCATTACACCATAGAGCGCTTACTTTTTCCGATTCAATTACTTTGTATTTCGCCGTATCTGTCACATATGGGTTTGAATGAGCAAATATGATTTTTTACTTTTTGCGATTCACTGTTTATTGAAATATATATATATATATATATATATATATATATATATATATATAAATAGTGTATATTTTGTCGTATTTTCTTGTGTTAAGTTAGTTTTGTCATTTATTTAATAAGATAATGAATGAGTTATTTTAAAAACCACATGTATCTAAAAAAATACATGTTGATAAAAGGTATTTTTATTGTTTATTTAATTGTTACTACTTATTTAAATTGTATGATTATGCGGTAAATTATTCGTTAAGATTTATGAGAATTAAATAACTAAAAAATGCTTAGTCACGATGGTAGGAACATTAAAATGATTCTTTTTAAATAAATTCTAATAGGTTAGATTGAGTTTAGCGGCAAAAACAGAGAACTTTGTCAATATCCTCCACAACAAGCAAGTTACATCAGTGTTATCTTCAGTTCGCTTTGTTCTTGTTGTCTGGACTTGATATAAAGTTAGCAGTTCCTGTTAGATACGGTCTCAGTTAACTGATTAGTTTCTGTGTCACTGTCATAAAGTTTTCTGTACATAACATAACCAACCACTAGAGAAAATAATTATTCTTTTAGGTCTTCCGTAAATGTAAGATCATTAGGAAAGGTTTAATTTATTCAAATAAATATTTAAACAATTTCACTCTGTATATACAAATTTTAATGAAGAAATCATTCAATTCCTAATTCCATAGAAAAGTTAGTTAAGGATAAGATAATAAATCACTGAGTACAATAATTATAAAATAAAACATACATAAAAAAATTAGATTTATTATCCATAATTTCCAATTAAATAACAAGGATGTAAAATACGCGTATTTTTAAAAGGTATAATAAACAATATCGAGATAAGTGAAGGTCACTGGAGAATATGCAAAACTGTTGATTCATTTAAGAATATTTGGTATTTAAGTTTAACGAGCTGTAGTTTGAGGCAATGAAATCAGAGATTGAAACAGTTTTTAAGAATTGTAATAACATGAGTTTCCGTGCAATGAGCAATGATAACCGAAATTGTTATCAAGAAGCAATCAGTATATACATTTCAAAATTAATCAATTTGGTAATTACCTGATGTACGTCTAACACAGACAGAGTATGTATTCTAAACTACGTCATGTGCTTTGGAAAATTACATGAGAGTGCAAAACTTCATCAGAGATTAATTTTATAAAAATTTTAATTTGCAAACCACTATTTTATATGTACACGCATAAAAATGCCAAATTTTATACTCACAATTTCCAAGGAAGGTAACTAGATAGGAAAATGATTCGTGTCTTACACAACTCAACATGTATAAATATTCCACATTGATTAGCTACATATATATCGTAAACTTGAATGAAATAACTAATTATTCAACACTTATCACCTAATTCTTTATTTTATTTAGTAGATGTACGCAATCCATTAACATTTTAGTTTTAAAAACTATCTTGACTTTAAAATCTAACAGAATGAGTTCCGTATTACATAAGATAATTATAAGAAGACCTCTGGCAAAAGAAAACATTGTGAACAGCGGTGAATTCTACCCGAAAAAATACCTTATAGGAGTTTAAATTTATTTACGCAAGCTTACTTTTATTAAATTAAATTATTAACCAGCAAACAAAATAAATATGATTCTGTAATGATGGCTAATAAACCTTTCATTTACACAAATCTTCTCCTCAGAATAACTGATCTTGACTAGAGTCGGAGCTGAGCATCTGTGCACGATGCTTTGGACAGTGGGAACCCGAAATGTGCAAACCTGACGGCTACTGTCTTCCAATTTGGGCATGAAAGACAATTTTGTGCTAAAATAAACTGTTTGATTGCACCTTCCTCGCAAATTTATTTCCATTATACAGGGTGACCACCGGGAACCGGACGTTTTTTTAAATAAACATAAACCACTTATTTTTTAACATAAAACTTATTTTATTACATAGAAATGTTTGTACTTATATGCCATTTAAGAACAATGTTACTTATGTAATATAACGTCAAATAGATGGTGTCCATTTTCTTGAATGCAGGTTTCTAACCTTTTAAGACAATCCGCATGTACACGTTTGAGAAGCTCTTGATCAATTGCTGCCACTTCGGTCTTGATTGCATCCTTTAGCTCTGCCAAGGTGAGAGGTTTGTTGTTGTAGACTCGTGATTTGAGGTACCCCCACAAAAAAAGTCACAAGTCGTCAAGTCTGGTGACCTTGGGGGCCACTGGATGTCGCCAAAACGGGAAATGAGCCTTCCTGGAAACATCTGACGGACTACAGCCATTGAAAAGCGAGCAGTATGCGGTGTGGCACCATCTTGTTGAAAATAACCGTGTTCACTAGACCTCGTCTTCTCAGTTGTGGACGTAAGAAAGTCTTCAGCATGTGAATGTAACGTTGGGAGTTGACTGTTACTGAGGCTCCATTTTCACCTTAAAAAAAACAAATATGGACCAATAATTCCAAAAGTGGCAACCGCACACCACACAGTTACACGTTCTGAATGGAGAGTTTTGGTGAATTATGCGAGGATTCTCCGTTGCCCAGTAACGTAGATTTTGCTTGTTAACTTCTCCATTTAAATTAAAATGTGCCTCATCACTCACAATGATTATTGTGCTGTCACTATCTTCGAGCAACACTTGCATGCGAACGGCGAAGTCCTCTCGCTGATTGTAATCTCTTTCCTTTAGCTTCTGAACAACACACATTTTGTAGGGATGAAATTTTAACTCACTTTGCAAAATTTTCCGCAATGATTCACGCTTTAACCTTAGTTCACTTGCATGTCTTCTTGCTGAACGACTTGGGCTCCGAATGAGGGCTACTCTCACCCTCTCGACGTTTTCCGGCGTCCTTACGGTCTTCCTTGGGCCAGGAGATTTTTTCTTTAAAATAACTCCAGTCGTTCTCAAATGAACCCACCTGAGAATAGTATTGCGGGTAGGAACCGTACCATGGCGTCCAAGGTTGAAATGAGTGCGAAAAAGCCGTTGTACCGTTGTAACAGACTCGCCATTTTGCACATACGCGTCGTACGCAAACATGCAATGCTCCACTGTCCACTGCTCCATGGCTACTGAAATGGCATTGTATAGCGAGGTCATTCACCACACTCTCCCCCTCTCCCATCTTGGCTGAGCGTGTACTAGCAATTCCAAAAACGTCCGGTTCCCGGTGGTCACCCTGTACTTCTTTTCACTGAAACCCAGTGTTACTGCAATGTTTTTTGTCTGATATATCATTCCTGAGAATCGGTTAAATTATCTTCAATGTTTTTAATTTATAACATTTAAATAAAAATAAATAAATTGCATCACAATTTGAAAGACTATTAAGTTTCCATGCAAAAAAGTCGGTTTGGTTTTGTTATTACTTAAAACATTGTTTCAATTCTTGACTTGTCGTTTTTCATACACTGTTAGAGATACCCTTAGAGAAAACACTTACTCAGCTAATCAACGTGAGCAAATTTCGAAAGATTTTCGTTGGGGATATTTGAAAAAATACTGAACACATTTAGCAAAGTAAAAAAAAAACAATAGAGTTCCAAAAATAGTACTTGGAGAAATTCATTTCAATTTCCAACGATGATGTGAACATGTTAGAACTTATCTAGACGTAAGTTTTAAACTAGACTAGGCTGTAGCTCCTAAACGAGAAAGCGAAACAATCCTTTGCTAAGAATAAAAACGTTAAAGCCTTGCATTATCCCCAAAATTGCAAGAACATATTAAGTGTTCTATTAGACTTTTTATACTAGGTCACCATATTGGAAAATAGTGTCAAAAAGTTGCAACTCTTGCCGTTTTTGACATACAAATGTATGTACGGTTAAAATGTACACTATAAATATCTAACGGCTCTCATATTAACGCTGGAAGCCTTTCCCCTTTTGTAGCTCAAAGCTAACGGGGTAAAATACCGCAAAATCCCGCTCTGGATGAAACCACCTACTTTTTTCTGGGAAATTGTCTCCACCTTCATTGTCTCTAAAGTGTGTGTTCACATGGACCGCATATCTGAGTCTCCACAGCCACAACACATCGTGACCTATTTTGAGCAACACAAGGAATTTCTCATTAATTAAATCCCAATCTAAAATTCTCTGTGGGTCATAGTAGATACCACAGTCTTTCATTTTATGTTCTCGTCACTTTATTCCTCGTAATAAGTAGATGATACGTTAACTACCATTTTTATTCCTATTCTTGTGGAAAATATTTAAATTAAACTTATTTCAGTTTTAAATTTCTTTAAAATAACCCCCACATTTTTACACCAAACACTCTTAATCATCAGCAAAACAACCACCACAAAGGTAACATGGTCTACCCGATCCATAGATTGACACTTCTTGATAAGGTCATGGCCTCTTCCAATCTTCATCTCTATAGTGGACTGCTTCACCACCTGAAAACATATTCAGCTTACAATATTTTCTGTGTAATTTTTGCTATGATATAAAAAGTGATCCTTAGTGACAATATTTGATTGTTTCATATGCAATTTTGTTATTGCTGAAATTAGTTATTTCTGATTATAATTCTGATTATATAACTGAAAAATGCTAGCTGAGCGAAAATATTCTTCGTTAATCTGGTTCGTACTTTTATTTCCAAACTAATCGACCAAATCCACACTTAGAAAGGAATATAATAGCGGTATGACAGAAGAATTTCAATTCTCGGTTTAGTTGTATATGGCATGTTTTACACTAAGGCGTTCTTGTACCTTCAGATGAAATGTTAAATATTGTTTAAAATAACCTGAATTTTAATAAAGACTTTACCGCGAAATGCAAAAGACATCGCAGGAGTAAAATTCCTGTAACTGCAATGTGTGGTAAAAGCCAGAGACACAGAGAACAGTGTGCAATGTTGTAAACTGGGCTTTGTTTACACAATCATAAAACCATATCAGCTCGTTGCGTATTATGCCCTCTGTAAAACCATTTTTATAATTTGCATCAAACATAAACACGCTCAGAGAATAATTACTTCCGCTTAGTATTTACGTAATAAAAGCGTAGCGCTAAATAATGTGGAAACTGCAGATTACTTCATCAGTTTGTCCTTTCAAATGGCTGACCACTTGCAAAGTTACATGAGTAAAGTACCTTTACTTGTATGTTTGTTTATCTAACTGCGCAAATTTCGAATAGTCAACTTTGATATAGAAAGCACCAAGCGATGTTAAGAATATTTCTCTATACATAAATTGTCAAAAAGTAGATTCCATATAACATGAACCTTCTTTTAAAGTTCTAACTGAGAGGAAATCTAGTAGTCTGTGCAAATTTGAATTGTATAAATCCAAAATCTAGTTTTTCTTGAAACCAATAGTGGAATTTAACCTGAGACAGACATCGAATGTCAGATAACTAGATAATAGTTGGGTTATATACTGTTAGTCGGTGCTGATTTAATTTATATTTATTTACGTGCCAGATGGTTTGTATTAAATATAAGTTGAATATGAAATTTTTTCCATTTTTATACATCCTTCCTCATTTCGGCCTACACATAAAATACTACACTTCACGATCAATTCTCTTCTTAGGAAAAATGTCCGCACCAATTCCAAGAAAATCCAGGTGTTAAATTTATATAATGCACATTGGCACTAGGCTACAGGAACACAAGTTGGGACTAACCTCCTCCATGTGGTTTTTCTGACGTTTTATGCAAAATTCCAGGTCTTTAATTCATTTTATTATGATAAACATCGGTCAATTGTGAGTCTTGATTTCTGTGTGTCAGTTGAAGTGACTCTGGTGGTACCGAGACGCTAGATAATGTTGAATGTAAATTATATTAAATAGGAAATTTATTTAATAGGTATTATTTCAGAACCCACCTTATTATACAAGTGTTGTTCTAAACTCATGTAGCTAAAGATAAAACTCAATTCAATGAAATTATGGAATGTCCTTTTGTATTGAAGCGTTATTGTAGATTTTGCCGTTGCAGCTTTTATGTTATACTGTGACGTTAAAAAGTTAAATAACATTGCTCTCACCTGTAAAAGTTCAGCAAAATGTCAGTTACATTGTGATCCCTTTAGTGCTCCATAAACTGAGCTTTGTTGATACAATCATAAAAGGATATCAGCTCTATTCCTTCTGACTCCAGGCGTCACCGAGTACTATACCAGTTTACTGTCCACACCTACTCTACTCCGAGGTTACATATTAAGGCCAGCTTTACAATGTGTTCTAATTATTCATTTTGGAATTATTTTATTTTTAAAGTGTAGTATGGACAGTAAAATGTATACAAGGTGAAGAAATTTAGTCTACTCAAAGTAAGTAAACCTATATAGTTTATTTTTCAGGTAGAAAAATTATTTATAAAGAGCCCAGGCACTGTCTTTATTAAGCTAAAAGGAAACAATATGCTCTTGGGAACCAGTGGAGAGCTTTGAAAATAACACTATACTGTCCAATAACAGTGAAAAATAATATAGGAAAACGATGATTGTACGTTATTTAACACATAGCTATGCTAGAAGTGAAAACATTTAGTCACTATTTCCTTTATAAAATTATATGTTTATCAACATTCTAAATAGTAGTGATGAGGGAGTAATATGTTGTATTATTAACTCGGATATTTCATTTTTTATCTAATATTTAAACTAAAAATATTAAATAAATAACAATTAATTTAAAATGAATTGTAATAAAAACATTTAGTAACTATTTCCTTCATGAAGCTGTATGTTTGTCAGGATTATAAATATTATTGATTAGTGAGATTATATTGTATTATTATCTCGGAAAATCAATCTTTTTTTAACTAATATTGAATGCAAACATATTAAATAAATATCAATTAATTTAAAATAACAATTAATTATGTTATACAATTTAGTAAATAGCAGTAATTTAGTAAATAACAACATAACTTATTAAATAACATGAACGCTTAAGAAACGTTATGTGGCATAGATGTTAGTGGTTTATGGAATTCCAGTACCTTGCCATAGGAAATAAATCGGAGCGGAATTTAATTACTTGTTCGTTCATGTTTTATAGGATTAGGTAACAGTTTAAATACGTCCCTACAAAATTAGAACGGTGCAGGGTATCGTAACTGCTCCTGGTATTAAATATCCAGACGCGAATTTGAGCAGCTACAGCGACAGTATCTGATATCTTAAATTTGGGTTGGTATTGTTAAAAAGGGAGAGGTTCATGTGTGTTCATTCTCACCGTTATTTTAAACTTGTTCTCAGGCACAATTTGAAAAACATTCTACATAAATGTTTTACGTTATCAAAGGCTTGTTCAGAGCATTGCAGATGAGTTAATTGAAGTGTATGTCTTGTACTATGTAAAGCACTCAAATTCAAATCCCGTGGAATCTGAGATAAATACCCTTATATTTTGGCTCTAATCTAAGCCATAGATCTCAAATTGTATATTTAAAATACATATTAAGAAACAACTAACTTAAACCTATCGATATTTGGAATCCCCCTCTTTTGCATTGAAGAATTATCAAGTAACTAAAGAACTTCTGTTTGAGAAGGCTATTCATAAACATTTTTGATAAACTGTTCTGTGTCATCCAGCTCTGTAGGTATTTCTCTGCCTCTAGTCTCATGTGCATATATCCAGACCTCTGGTTAAGAAGCGTTTGGTAATTAAGAGTTAACTATTTCCCCCAAATTTTACTTACATTATTTCCAAGACGTTTAAGTTATAAACTAGTTCATTTTATATGCATTAATATTATCATAAATAAAAACATATGAGGCACTCAAATTATTCAACAAAAATCATTAAACGAAACTAATAAATTTTTGTAGGGTATTTAAAATCTATTACATACATTTTTATAACTGTTAATGATATCCATTTATATAAACAATTGTTAGGTAAATTATTTGTCGTCAATGAATGAAATATACAATTTACAGAAAAGCGCTGTGAAGTTAGTCGAAACCACACAATGACAATAGACTAGAAGTACTAAGTGTGTGTAACCCATCCACGTAGAAAGTTCGCAACAATAGACTTGTGTGGTCCATTTAGGTAATTAACTAGTGTAGTTTCAACAAATTGAACTAGTTTCCAAGTGACTAGTTCTAGTCTGTGGAGGATGTGCCAATTGCACTTGTATTTGGCACAGTGACAAGTAACAAAGAGCCGTTGTTTCAGTAACTCTCGCAAACTATTGACTCAAACAACGGGAACACAATAGTCACTGTTTGTACCATTAACAGTACCTTGAATGCCGGAAATGGTGATTTCTATTACAGTATATGAAAATTACCATCTAGAGTAACATTAATGAGAAATATTTATTATCTGCAGTATGACAAGTTTTACATCAAATGCTAGGTGAGCATTAGCGAAGACTATCGCTCTAGAGGATGGACAAGAGTTTGTATGTCTATTGGTCTGTTTGTTCCTATTTTAAGACTATAGGCCAACTCCTAATTTTGACGAGGGTGGCTTACGTCATGTTACTGAAAGGTATGTCAGTGAGTTCACGCCGACACCCTTGGACTACCGATCCTACTTTTCAAATGACCTGGCTGAGCATTAGTATTTCCACCTGAATATTCTTCACTCTGTGATGCTTCCAAAGCATTTGTGTAGTGCACTGCTAAGGCAGTAAATACTAACAGGTATTTGCTCAAACCTAAATTTGCGTTATTGAGCATGAACAATTTAACACTAATTTTAATCTGTTCCAAGCATTTATAGAACGGAAGATCCAAAATGTGCATGAGGTGAGGATTATTTTGATACAATAAGTGATATCAAATCCATATTCTATATAATAATTCTTGAGGTTTCTTAAACAATAAAAAAATTGAAGTAACTATTTGGGCTTGGTGCTAGAAGTTTACTGGAAAAGTACATGAGTTTTATTGAAACAACGCTATTAAAATGTATTTGCAGGACAAAAAAGAAAATAAGAAAGGTAACTTTTTAATTAATACAGTTGTAGACTTTATTTAGTCTTTTAAAGGTTTTTGTTAAAAATCCATGACATTTATATTTCCATATTTGAATTATTTTAAATTATGAATACATTAAGTTTACCGTAAACAAAATTTGTAATGTATTTTATTGTTTATTTCATGAAACCCTAGAATCGTGGATTTAGACGAGCGTCAGTGAATGTTTTTATATTGGACTTATAGGTAATCATTATAGCAACGAACAATAACATAATAAATAAATATTTTAGAAACCTGAGTAGAATCATGTCATTTTAATATATTACAAATTAACAAATTTAGTTTAACACTTACAACATTATCTTTCGGTGCCTTTGTGTTAAGGGTTTTATTAAATAAACACTGCTATGAAACCAATCTTAATAAACAAAAATGGGAGTGTGCCATTTTATAAGATAATTTAGAAAAATATTTCATCTTTATCCTTTAAATTTTTCGTGATATTTCATATCTACATGGATAAGAATAAGATCTATGACGAAGGATGTCCAATTTGGTAGAGCGTCCTTGAAAGTTACACTCACTAGGCTGATGTAAATTCTCTTTATTCTATGTGGGGTATTTAAAAATACACTTTCTGCTTAAATATGTGGCTGTATATCTGCCCACAAGTTATCACGAGAATGGGTTGAGTTTTAGATTTGAAACCTCGCAAGCGCCCTCAGACAAGCCTGTTATAGGACACGTGTGTGACGTGTTCCCACCTTGTGTTTAAATTAGGAAACTTGGAACCAATATTTTCATTTTTTGAGTTTTTCATCATTAAATTACTGTATAATGAGATATAATATGCTTACTGTGTAATCAATTAGTCGCATCTGTTATGTATTGAACAAACATTTAAGTGATAAAACCCAAAATGTATGCGAACATTCGCAATCACCCGTATGCGAATACGCACACTCACATGCACATTCAACTATACTAATTCACGTGTAACTAATTCTCACTCAATTGTTACCGTTATAACAAAATATCTACATTAAAATAAAAAAAGAAAACTCCTTGAAAAATTAACCAAATATAATAAACCACGACACATAAACATCCTATAATACTGTTATCATTCGTTATGAGGCAACTTATCACAAGTATTTCTATTTCCCCTCTTAGCTTGTTTCTACAAACAAATGTTTTTTAATTTGTTCGTCTTTTGGGGGGATTTTGTCCTCTTAAACCCCCGTTATGTACACAACTGTCTATTATTCATACATGCAATAAATTATTTATATGAATAGATTCCACAATCAAAATAAAATCAATAGTACATGAACATTCTGTAAGATTAGTGAATATGCAATTGTAAAACGTGTGACAGGGACAGTAAGCATATATTTAAGTCGAAACGTCTGGAAACATATCTATAAAAATTTAATTATTATATGAAATATACAATATTAATACTTATGTTTTACAATACAGGATACATGAGAATAAAGATGAGCATACCTTCACACAATAGATTTGTTTATTTTGGGATACATTTTGGATGTTCAACTGTAATGTTTGTATTGGGGGAATGAGCGAAGGGTTATACTTAACAACATTGATTTATATTATGAAGGTGGAGAAAGTTAGACCAGAAATCATAAATCAAGTGACCCTATGACAGATCATAAATCAGGTTATGTCACTATATCTTATGATGTAACACTATTGAAGTGTGTCAAAATCGCCGATAAGTTTTTGTAAGTATTATTCTTTTATTCCATCACGTGTCTCTGATTATTTACTTAATTTTTTAAATTAATCACAGGGAGCTATCCTGGGACCAGTCCTGTTACTTTGTACGTGAAAAAATGTAATACATTAATCTTGACTGTGAAAATGGTTCAATATGCTGGAGATACAACTCTCTGAATTAGAGCTAAAACATGAAACGGTAATACATTCATAATAAACTGTAAATCTGTGTATTCAGCATATTTCAGACTTAAGCCTTAGGGTCAACAGTTCCAAAAAAAACGCAATCAACTTTAGCCTCTGGCTGAAAGATCCCTCGTAACCTTGGTGGCGGTTGATGTCGAACTTCTAGGGATACACCTAGACGGAGGGCTGATCTGGGATAACCATAGCATCTGCTTTAAGGTGTCTTCAAACATTTATATCTTACGAAATCTTGCCAAATTCTCCTCTATGCATATTCCAAGAACGGCCTGTTTTTGACGTTGTGTATCCTCCCCTGGATTACGGTTTGGGGTAATTTAAGGGTATTTAGAAGTCAAAAGAGAGTTGTCCGAATCATTTAAAAATGAAAATTTAGAGGTTTTTGTAAAGATGCCGTCAGGGAGCTTGGATTGCTTGGATTGGAACTTACACCAGTAAGGGACTAGAGAGAGTGACAACTTCCGCATACAAAAACTTAAAACTTCAACATTTGACAGGTTGGCGACCAAGGTTGGTGTCAAGCTATTCAATAGACTTCTTGAAGAAAGAAAACGATTGAAAGACCCCAAGCAATTGAAAGCTCGGATAACACACGGGTTGGAGGGTGTTATACTTAGTTGACGAGGTTATAATGAGCCGCTGGGATGCAATTCATAATTAACATGTCCAGGCTTGTGGTTCTGATGTAAAGTGTATCAAGAACGGCTGATGAGCTAGATTTTGTCTGCGTGAGTGAGTGTATGGTAGTTCTTCGTAAAATTGTATACGATGCCTTCTGTATTATGAAACTAACGTTTTTCTGTAACTGTAAACATTGTTACAACATTAATGGTTTATTATTATTCAGATATTGCCTTCAATGGGTAGATACGGTCATCTGATTTGTAGTAATTCCAGTTTATCGATTATCCTAAAACAAAGTTACTTTCAAAAGATTCACCTCAAAGATTGTTTTTTTTTTGTTCAAATGTGAAGTTCTTTAAATTGTCTAGAAAATTTGTTTTGAAATTTACCATTTTAAATCACACAAATGTTCCAATTTTTTAAATGCCAATATTAGTCACAAAAAATTAATTTAAATTCCATGTAAAAATAAAGCTAAAAGGGACATGACGGCGTTACGTTCTAGACTTAGCAGAGCACTCTGATAATGTGGAAAACTTAGAAATGTTTAATACACAAATAGAGGAGTATTATAATTATTTTAAATTAAAGTGTTGCTACGTTTACTTATGAATCTAAAACAAAGTTGTGAGCCTTTAGTTAACCCGTGTTTATATTTTTCCTCAGTTTCATTAAGATGATGAAATATTGCAGTTTGAATTCGTTAAAGTTTCCGAGGAACTTTGGAATGTCTGGAAAATATTCATAGGTATCAAAATCATAAATTCAATCTTTGAGATTCCAGCTAACTGGTAAATTATCCACTGTCTATATTTTCACGATATTATTGTAACATGAGGTAATATTATGAATGTAAAACTGTCGTTCTTTGAGAAAAAAAATTTGTACCGTTAGAAGCACATCGCATGAATACTTATTATTTATATAGGAGCTTTTCATATACACAAATTTTAAAACTATTTAAGATTAAAACACATTCGCATAGAACAAAATTTATTTACAGGCAGTGCCAGTGTAATTAGGATTTAGTCTGCTAGTAGACAAGATTATATCTAACTCGTAATAATCATAGCTACCAACCAAAAAGAGTTTATATCAATATAGTCTTGATTAGAACTGATAGTTTTACATGAACTGTGATGTTTATAGTGTACAAGCCATATTGATATGTAGCCTGTAGACGACAGACAGTACAGTCGAGTAAATCATTACAAGTTATCAAAAACAACTGTTCTACCAATGATGAATATAAAACTTTATCATGGAATTCATAAAACACGACATTGCCCTATTAATCCATTTGTTGTTTTTTAGACGTTTGATTGTTTCAATTACTTTTTCCTTCAGTCAATAAGGACGATACAATACAGGTGTAATGTTAGGAAAATATAGTTTAACTATTTGTTTTTTTATTAAGTACTTAAATTGGTGTATAATAACCACCACTAATAAATATTTCGTAACACTTTAAATACCTAATTACACCTTCAACATGTAATAGTATATTCTATATAAGTATATTATATAGAATATACTATATAAGATATTAAGAATATAGTATATTCTATATAAGATATTCTATTAAAGGCAATATTCGCGTAAAACTGTTGGACTTACTATGTTAAATTTGATTTGCTACAACTATCGAGTTTTAATCGTTAATTTGCAACAAAAATCCGATTTATTCAAGTGATTTATTTATTTCGAATTTCTGACCTTATATAAGGATATATTTTATTTTATTTTGGTTATTTAAGTAGTTGAAAATTCCCTTTTCAGTTTACTTCACTTTAATGTAATTACTAAGGAAAAGGAATTAGTTTAAACATTCGAAAATAAAGAATCCCTGAAGATTTTTTATTTTGTTTCGTCTTATTATATTAAAAATCTAACTATTGTTAACTATTTTTGAAAGATATAATTGCAATATTGAAAATATAAGGAATCTTTCACCATCAACTCTACATTACTTGTATAGAATTGAAGAATTGAAACGTTATGCTAATTTTGAAATCTACATGCAACACTCAGTGAATAAACAGTAAAACGGTGTAAAAAGAGAACCGGTCTATATATATATATCAGGATGTTTATAATAAGATTTTCAAATCCGCGCTCTGGACCGTACAGACATTAAAACTTGCTAGAACTATCACTTGACGGAAGTTGTTTTATTACAGTGTAGATAGAGTCGTAAAGTCTTAGCAACTCTGTTTTTGCCTTTGTTGACATGTTATGAGTGTCCATGACACTCTGCAGTAAATACATATAAAATACACGTTGAAATTTAGTGAAATATTACTTTAGCAATAATAAAAACATCGTAGGAATACCTCCCCCCGCGTGTTGCGTAATAGCCTCAGCTGAGATTGCGTGACTGTCAGATTATATAGACTGTCGTTATATACGAGTAGACTGTCAGATAGACTGACATAGGCTTACATATAGTACGGGGAGTTTTTACAGCACCCAGGTGGACAGAAGAGAAATTGAGCCAGCCTACTGAGGACGATCAGCCTTATTGATACAAATTCAACAAACAAAGCTCATTCTACACCATTTATTAACACTGATCTACCAGATATATTTATCCTCATTTCACTCGATGTTACCTATAAAAAGTGAAGCGTAATGCACAATTTCAAGTCTATTCGTCAGTTGGTTCTATAGATATCTCGGGAGCAGACACATACAACAAAAAAGGTTTCCATTCCCTCGAAATGTAGGTTTTGCTTCTGCTCAGCCCATAAAATATTTAACTGAACAAACATTACAAATATTATACTGGCTAGTAAGCCATCACAAACCGATTAATCGAAAAGAAGTACTCGCTAGTAAGCCATAAAAATTCGATTAACTAAAGAGACGTCGCAATGATTAGTAATCCAACACAAATCCAATAATCGCAGAGATGTCCTACTAGTTAGTACATCATCATAAGTCAATTTTCTCGAGACAAATTCATACCTTAATTAAGCTATCACGAATCAATCAATTAAAAGAAAAATTATACCATTTCGTAATATAAAATAAATATAATACATAATCCACCGCAGATAAAATAGTTGATATTCAACACAAAACTAATATATCTAGGACACAAATGGTTAACACAAGAAGCTATAGATAACAGCGACTCGGCGTCTGGTCTTATCACTAACCGTCACTCTGACTAAGGGAGTGTTAACATGCTCCTTCCATCCTTCCTCGTCACGATTGTGTCCGTTCCTATCTTGTACTGAAACTCCTTCATATGATAATAGTTTGCTGTGATTATTTTGAGTAGAGATCTACGCAGGTTATTAGTAAATTAGTTGTCACTATAAACAAAAATGTTGTTGTTTGATTGAGTAATGGCTACAACAATCTCAAGATACAAAACTTTAACCTTACTTCAGTAATAATAAAATAAGTCATGAAAATGATTTTTTACTTTGTGAACACGCTATAAACCAGAACTAAACAACATGAGAATAACAATAATCGAAAAATATTGTTATAAATGTCTGAACTATTGTATACATTTTATTGCCTATATGATTAACGGATGAAATATATGTATTTGATTAGTTCCAAAAAGAATATTTTTATTTCATTGATTAGTGTTACATGCAAATTCATGATAACACCTTCCTAATGATCTATGTAAAATACACAAATTAATAACGAAAGTAAAAAAATTCGAAAAAATATTAAATTTAACAGTATAAATGTTTTAATATCATTGATACCTCACATATTCCATTTTGTCTAGTTCTCTCTCTCTCCCCCCTCTCTTTCTCTTTTCTCTCTCTCTCTCCCTCTCTTTCTCTACTTGACGAACTGCACATACTGTTGAAGATATTGCAGGTATGAAAATGGATTGTTTGGGACGAATAAACGATGGCCCACAGGAGGCCCACTGGACAGAACTTTTACTATTCGTGACAACCATAAATTTGATTTGAACTTTAGTGAAACAGAGACTTGCGATGCGACGTATTTTTATATTGTATTTAGATCAGGTTCATCGCGAAAGTAGTGAATTCCATGGATATTTGTAAACTTAATTACAAATGTTAACGTCGCTCCAGAAGCGTTTATTCAAGACACCGTAAAGATAGAAAATGCCTATTTACTTTCCTTATTTGTTGTCTACCGTTTATAATAAGGGGCTCTCTGTGTTGTTTACATTAAGGCTAACATTTTTGAAGGCTTCACGATTTGTACAGTACTTTACATATGGTTTAACATATGAAGATGGCTGTCTATAGGGAAGATAAAATATATCAAGAACTTAATTGTGTAAACAATGTTTCGTGAAGTGTAAACTCAAAAACTTAGATTTAAGTTAAAATATAAATTCTTAATTGCTTACAAATAAGTTGAGTTGGAATTTTCACACGTGGGATTTATGTAAAAATATAAACTAGAAGTTAGTGACTTGTGCTAATTTAGTAAACCTGCGCGGCGTTTCCAACCACTCTTATATTAAAAATTTTCGCAGATTTAAGTTAAAAACTTGTTCTGAGCATTACAGCAATTGTTGCAAGTTCGATCTTCTCTATTTTGCACATACAATAATCGAATGTATAGTATATTTCCACAGTGATTGAAGCAATAAAAAAACTTTCCCAATTCACATAGCAACAGCAGCAGCTGCTATAATAAGATTGGACTCGTAACCCAGAAGGTAAAAACTTCGAAGTTGTTTGTCATTTCCCGGGCACTTACTTGGTTTAAGTCCTACAAATTTGTCCCTTTCAAAATATTGTGCTGATAACTGACAAGTTGTTTTATGATAATTAAAATCCTTTGTTTAAAGTTTCACTATGGATAATTTGAAAGGATAATAGGATTTCTTTCATGAATTTTAAATGATAAACATTATAGCTTAAAATGTTAAACACTTAGGTTTAAGGATAGAAATCTATTCAAATCTTTTGTGATTTAAACATCTTAATAGATTAAAATAAGCATGAGAAATAGTTACAACTTAAATATCCAGCATTGAACTAAAATTACTAAGCAAAAATTGACAACCTAACACGATTTTAACCGAAATTTCAAGCAATGACTCGTACACCAACAGCACTACGTCCAGACTGTTGAGAATTAACCACAGTGATCTCCATAAAAGAAACCAAGAGAACTAACAAAACACGTCACACGTACCAGGGAAGGTGGAAGATTAGGGAAAATATAAATTTCGGCACTGCCTGTTGTATCGCGGCGCGTTTTCCGAGTCAAATTTACCAATCGTCTACAAAAAGTCAAATATCCCAGTACATAACATTAAATGTACACAATAAACCTTAAACTATAAATACCGCAGTGATTTTGCCACACACTAAAATGCATTTGAAAAAATAATATTTTTTATGTCCGACACTCAAACAATACCTACAGTACAAAGTTTGGATTGATGAGAATAAACACAAGTGATGTTACTGCAATGAACTAGAAGCACTAAACAACACGTGTCATACGCAACAGAGAAGGCGGCATTCGTTCTGAGTTGTGACTTATATTCTAAAAACTACTTTAAACAAATTATATACAAACACTAAACCCCATCACGGAAGTTAAAGGATATTTACATATTTAGTAGTTATGCAATCAATCTTTGGGAAAACTGTCTTAACACTTTAATCATAAAAGAAGATTTCATTCCTTTCTATAAGGTTTTAGATTTTACGAAGAAAGGACTCGCACAAGTCTTCAAGTTCACAAGGATACCAAATTCATCTACAATGAGGTCGTGCCAGCTTTACCGCTTCAAAGATTAAAAGGAACTTGGTTACTGAGCTGTTGTAGGTTATTATATTTTTGAACAAAACATATTCTTGTACGATACTTTACAAATTCGTTATACTATACCATTTTAGTATGCCACTACTGAGCTGTCTGAAACAGATTTAGAGATGACACAGGTCTCAGGATTTGTAAAAGAATTTCCTTTCGTGGGTGGTCTAGAGAGTTTCTAAAGTGATTTGAGCTGATGTATTAAAAAAGCTACGAGTTCATGCTTTTTTAGTTTGTTGTACTGTGGTAGACTTTTTGATTTTATATTGCGTTTATTATGGTTACGACATATCAAGAGAACATATAGCTAGAACTCAGCGTATTTTGGGTATACACACGTTGAAATAATTCGATTCACTTTAATACTTAAAATAACTTACTATTTTCAAAACGAACTTTGACATGCTCTTATGAAGCGTGATTTTCGATATGCAATCCGTGATTGTGATGATATTGTTGTGTTAACTTTTTATTTATGATAGGAGTTGTTTTATTCGATGAATTGCTACAAAACGAATTGCTAGCTAATGTAAATAAAGCTTATTTTATTACTTATAATACCTGAAGGTGGAGAATTTCTAAGTATATATTGTTTTCAAAACAGTTAAAATAGTTTTTTCTTTTTTAATTTTGGTTATTATCAAGATAAAGTTTATAAGAAGACAAGTGACTCTAGACTTATTTAAAAATGTAATTAGCTTCAATACATTTGATTAGATTTTTATGAATTTCCTTTTATTGGTGTTTAATTCATATTCCCCTTTGAACTGAATATGTTTTTAGTCATAAATGTGTTTTTTATATACACCATTTTTTATATAATAACTCATCATCATAAAAATCATAGAGTATTTTTAAATAAAAGAGTAACTTTTTATTTTTATTTTAATTCCGAATTAGTGATTTTTATTAATCAACTAACGTTTACATATTGAATGTTTTTTGTTAATCACATTTATTAAGAGAATTACAATGATTTAAAGACAGAAAAATTGTTTGTTAAAATTAAAAAGATATATATATATATATATATATATATATATATATATTATTTCAATAGCTTTGTCAATATTAATAATACAAATCTATTCGATGTAGTATGTCTTATTTAAAGAGTAGTACATAATTCTTTACAAAATAAATAATGTCAATCCCTAGATAGTTTTTATTTTTAATCTCCCAGTGTAGTTAAAAAAGTTTAAATTATTCAGGAATTTATACAAAAAATACACTTTTAAAAAACATTTTTATTCATAATCAGTTTAAAGAAAATAATATAAAATGTAATATAAGAAATACAATAATTGACATTATATATAAGACAATAAGAATTCTATGACGATTTCTATATACTGTATACTAATTATAATCTTAAGAAAATGGCCCATAAATTGCATTTTAAGTCATAGCATCTATATCTAGTTTACAGTTGAGAATAAATATTGTTACATTCGATAGTGATTGTTTTATTATAAAATCTCTTGAACTTGGGGTAGGAGCGCCTTTAAATAACTGAGATATTGTCAACTATTCCTCCTTACAGGATATTAGCTCGAAATGATCCCAGACCTCAACCTGTATATTCTGTCAGCCCGGACCCCACGCAGAAGACTTTATTGCAGTTGAGGTGTTCTCGACTTATTGTCTAAACATACAGGATAGCTGCTGTTACCCGCATGTTCTTACATGTTAAAATTTATAACGTAACCACACCTGAAATGAGATATCCATTTAGAAATAAAATTTCTCCATAACCTGTTATGAATCATTAAATGCGTACGTTTATTTTTAAAACCAGCTGGTATATCGGAATTTTGGGCTATTAGGATCCTATCTACATTCGACCTACAATTGGAGTTTAGATAGTGGCAATTGTAAGTTTTATAAAAAATTCATAAATTAGCTTTAAGTTAAATAGTAGGACAAATTAAACAATTATACCTACAATTATTACATTTTGTACTGTAGAACCAACCACGCCGTTAAAATATATTAAAAATAAAATAAAAAACGAAAGAACAATTTTATTTTAATTATCACTGACGGAAAATTTCCAAATAACGTGTTTCATGAGCAACTAGATATTTTGCCACATAAACAATGTTTAACTCAATTTTCATATTCCCTCGTATGAAAATTCATATTCCCCTGACACCATGTTACAACGGTGTAGTAACGAGCCGTAAAATCAATACAAAATATCAAAATTTCAAAATTTCAACTTCAATTTCCAATTAAAATTAAAATTATAATTGCCATATTGCGCAAATATTTCTACAATATGCATCATACCGGGTTTATAAACCAATCTACTCAGTGTGAAGTAACGAGCTGTAAAATCGGAATTAAATACCAAGATTGGAATTCGAACTGTCCAATAAAAATCCAAAAGTGGAACCGTTTTTCCTTTATTGACCAGCCGTTGCTGAACTGGAATTCTGTCGTCGGCTTTATTGCATTCCATAACCCATTATATTTATCACTTTTACTGTCGCTAAGGTTTTCAAATTGTAATTGAATATTCGATGTATACGAATCTCAATTAACTTGATCACAGGCACAATAACTTAACACATGATATTTATGGATTTTAAACTACGCTGTGTTTCTTTGGTTTTCGTTTTATCTGTATGTTGAAAAACAAACAAGTGTTAAGAACTTGTATATTTCATTCAGATGGGAGATAATTATATATTGAAATATAAAAATTGAATTAACAAAATACGGTGGTAATGTTTATCATTGGAGGACCTCGGAGGGCTTTTTGGAGAAGGACTTGTACAGGAACATGGAAAATAGTTATTCATCATGTATCTCTAAAGTCTCTTTTTTAACCACGAAATGGTATCTAGATGTCGACATGTATTAACAAGGACAAAATACATGTTTTTGCTTAGACCACAAACCGTGAGAATTTGGAATAAAATTGATTTTAAGAGTGAGATGCCATAAAAACAGCAGGTTTTGCAAACAGAAAAAGGTCGCATTGACCTGGTTGCAATATCCGAGAGGTCCAGAAGTTCAAACGCTGCAGAGAGCACCATTGATAGTGTTGATGATATTATTTGTTGGAATGTAGCCTATAGGGGTATGTTGAATTGCGTTCTGGATATCTCCCTCTATTTCTCTCTCAGTCGCTAAAACATCGTAGCACTAAACATGTAGCCGATTTAATATTACTACATTTGATTGTATTAGTTGCACAAGAGATAACTCATCCAATGCTATAAACTGAGTCACGGAAACAGTGTGCATCCGGACTGCCATCTGTAGAGTGAGGCGCTTAACTAGCTAGAGTAGTAAATGATATTTTATAGATACGTGGCTCCCCCTAGTGTTGGGCTTCAGAACTAGCTAAAATAATCTTACAGATTTCAGCAGACCTCGTCCATATGAGTGTATTATACAATACACTAATACACTCTCATTAATACACTCAAATGTACTGGAACGTAGCAAAATTATCTTTTGTGAGTAAATTGACGAAATGTACCGAAAATTGCGTCAACAGCAGCCAGCACTGGCCAACAAAATCCACGTCAACGTCCGTTAGCGCGTTGCACAAATCACAATCCGAAAATTAAACGAACTAAATGTCGAAATTCTGCCTCATACAACTCGGCATACTCCACAGACCTCTCAGCAATCAAATTCTACCTGTTCAAACAGTCCAATAACTCTTTCACAGGTAGGACCTTCGCTAATCGGGACCAGGCAAAATCGGGTTTCGTCGTATTTCGAGTACCATATAATTACGCTGGCAGAATTTATCGACGTGTAACACGCGGGGAACATTTTGCAGATTTTGCTTGCGCTTATTTCGATGAAATTGAGTGAGTATTATTGAAGTTATGCCATTTTAAACTTTACCTGTTAAGACCGAGAGAACTTTTGTACCAACCTAATAATAAAGTTTTTTTCATCATAGATTTTTGCAACTTGGCTTTTCCCTTCCTCTATTTGAAAAGCATTTTCGCTAAAGGTATTAGTTTGAACACAGGAAAAGAATAATCAAAACGTGTTAATAATTAAGCACACGTTTTACTAACTAGAAAAAAAGAACTTTTTTGTTAAAGAAGAATCCTTATTTAAAATAAACATATTTATTTAAGTTTTTCCATGTTATGCACTGTTTTAAATAATACTACTTATATAATGATATACATTTACTTTATTTATATTATTAGTACGGACATGATTAATTTTATTCTTTATTGTGTAATAAAAATGTTTTTATTTGAATAAATGTTACATACTTTTATTCAGATTTGCTGGCCAATTTCGTAAATGAGTTTCATTCCTGTGATTTTTAACAAAAAATATTGTCTTAGAACCCGATTTTTAAGTTGGAAATTATGTTAACATCTTTAATGTAACATAACCGGGAAGGAGTAGGTAACATCACGTGTAGCATATCGGTCTTCGCACAAGTGTAGACAGATAAAGAGACTGAAATTAAATTCTTACAGACATTTTGATTGACAAGCTTTGCTAACACTCGGCCAATTTTGTTAGTCAGCAAGTGACAGAACAATACCTCTGGGAAATTAATAGTCTCAAGGAGCTTCACATTTAATAATACTATGCAAATTACTATGCGTCTTTCGTCTCTGTTTCTAACGATTATAGTAGTTATGGAGTAACTGTTTTAACGCTAATTATAATGTTAGTACCACTAATGATGATCAAGGAAGAGCTGAAATAAATTGTTCATTATGAAACAGGTGTTCAACAACTACACGTAATAAAGTTTGGATTTGATATAATATGTCAGTAATAATAAATATTATATAAATAAAATTTAATTAAATATATTGTTATAAATTAAAAATGAGAAAATATGCATTTTATATTAAAATGATTGTTGTATAAAAGTTAAATATTGGTCAATAATTTGATACATATCCTTTTAAAGGAACCTAACAGTAACAGATGAGTTCAAGTGATATCATCAATAAAAATTAGCGTAAACTTCGTCTTGAGGTTTAAAAGAGAATTAAACCATCACGGCAATACCTCACCTACACATTTTTAATAAAAATTAATGCATTTATGAATTCAAATTGATGTTCTATAATAATTTATGTTTATCGGCTTTTATGCGAATTAAAACCGTCTTAAGTCTGCTTATATGTGATTCAAAGTTGTTTTCTAATGACTTTGAATTAGTAATTTTCTAATTGTGCTCTTTATGGTAAAATAAGAACATTTCTTCATTTAGATTGCGCTGGATGACTGCAGGATCGACTGATGCCAAAACGATGGTTTATCATCATCGTCAACGACGACTTTTGCGTCTATAAAGATGGGCGTGGACTCTAGATTCCAGAACCAGAACCTAGTGTGTGACATTGCCATGTTTTAGAGGCTGAAATAATTGGAAGGCGAATTGAAGTTAAACTTCAAATTATCATTAGTTCATTTTGTTGTCAGGCACCAATTTCAAGAGAAGATTATCAATTCTTTTGTGCTCCCCTCACTTTCAAGTTAAAGAGCCAATAACTCTAATTGTAATCTGTACTATTATATTCTGATAAGTGAACAGGGAAGTCTCTAAAGCTTGTATATAAAGAAGTACCTTTTATGCTTTTTAAAAAGTAGGAATTATGATAAAACCCTTAAGGATTTTAAATTTACAAATAGGCAAGTATATATATATATATATTCAAACCATTCTCGAGGTATTGCCCCGACTTATAGGTTAATACTCAGTTAAACCCCAGGAAGAGACATGTACCATCATCGAACTGTATATTGCCTATATAAAAATAACCCACACAAAGGACCTGAATATAATTATGTACTGAAAGCATTACCAACGAATTCATCAAAAGTCTTGTTCTGAGATGGCATATAACTTTCAGTATTCTACATATCTTTCTTCAATTTTCTCGTTTCCATCATCGTTTATCATATGAACAATATAAAATGTTCGCTAGCGCTCAGCCAAGTCCCATAACATGTCAAGCAACGAATGATGTTGCCTATAAATTCAAAAATTGTAAGTGTATAGATAACTTCAGTCACTAGATATCCTCCTGACAGATAGACATACATAAATTAAAATTTTGCCAGCCACTTGAGTAATAGTTTTTTACTAACATTCAGCCAAGTCGTAAATATCTGAACTCCATATTCATACAAGCTCTAAAATTTGTATGAGTAAACAACCAAGGCCATAGGAAAGTATGAGATATAAGCTGGTGTTTATTACTTAAAGACAGTACAGTACCCGTACATTGTCAAGTGTTAACAGGTATCAAGAGAGTAAACGCCGCGGACTTAAGCTGATTTATTTTACGAGAGTATTAACACTGCTCGAGCTTCCGTTATGAAGTTCCCATTGTTTACCGTTATTGTGTGGTTAGAAATTATGTGAAATTACTCACTAACATTGTTATACGATAGGAGTAGCTATAAAATATAAGGCAGATGCTCAGATAAAAGTACCTTTAAGTACTGACTGCTGTGTAAGATAAAGCCCGTTTTGAACGCGATGCCTCTACTGTTTGTAACTAAATCTGAAAGACCGTGGACGTTTATTTTAGCTGGTGTTTAATTTTGCTTTATTCAGTACGGTTGTAAAATAGAGCACTTAAATACAAGAAATAGATAAGTGTAAAAATGTTTTGATTATAATAACAAAAAGTACTGGAAAAGTATAACGAAGGTTCTCTTAAACTTAAGCTAACAATTAATATTTACTATTCTGTATATGGTTAAAGTTGTAGGTGCAATGTATAATTTGTCTTAAAAGAAAATCATTAATTGATCTCTTAAACAAGAACTTAATAATTTGTTTAGTACCTTTTACAATGTGGATTTCATAGAAATATGAAATCAAAATACTCGTACTTTGGTGATTTTTCATCTGTGAAGACTTAAAAAGTTGGGTCTGTCTATTTAAACTCATAGTGTTAAAAAAATCTTCACATCCCTAATTCGCCATTTAACTGTTTTAGAGTCAAAATGTTCAAATTTTAGGGTAAAGATTTCAGAGATGTGTTCTTGAAAATAATCCTATTAATATAAGAACTGATTAAAGTTTGATATTTTATACATGTTGTTGCATATATAACCAGGACTTGTCTTTTATATATACAAAAAACAAAAAAACTAACGAACAAAAATCTAAAGAACAAAAACTAACGAACAAAAAACAAAAAACAATTTAAAACATCAGCTTTTCTGTAGAATAAGTCGTAAGAACTTGTAATGATCAATATACACAACAAATGTAACATTTTAGACCAGAAATAAGAAGGTTGGATTTCAAAAAATCTAATACACATTCTAGCGTCGCGTCGAAGCCATTGTATTTTTTATGTATTATTGAGAACTGTAAACCAAACACTAGTTATCACTTGCAACATTATGGAGTTAGATATATATATATATATATATATATATATATATAATATATATATATATAATATATATATGAACGTAACAATGAACGGTTAAAATTTAGCAGTAGGTTTATACTACCACCCTAATTTATTCATTAAAGAGTAAGGCATTGAACTTAGAATGGGCTTCCAGCTCTGTTTAAGTCGTCGAATTTGTGTAAAAGTCTCAGTTCGTTATAGCTCAGAAGAAAATTCTTCCTAAACCTGGGTACAGCTTTGTTTTGACTTGTATGTATACCTGATGTTGGTGATTGCTAATGAGACATTAAATGAAGTAGTAAACAATAATCCATATTATGATCACAAAGCATACTATCGTTTAAAACATCCAAGAACTAGATGGTGAAGGTATTGCGTTTTCTATTTCAATGGTTACCAGTACCTTTCCAAAAATTTCTTTATTGAATGGTTGTAAGATATCAGAAATTGCCATCGTAATGTACCCTGTACGTAAAGAACACTAGGTTTCAAAGCCTAAAATGTACCTTGTCTCTATGGTAGCAAAACTCCCCAGGTTAAAATTAGCTGAAAATGAACTCGACATAAACGAAACTACATTTTACATCAGAATATGTTGTCAAACTACCAAGAGAGTACCTGATTGGTACAACAACACAAGTGACGTCACTGCGCAGGACTAAGAGCACTACAGAACACGTCGCACCTAGAAAAGGGGAGGACTGATATTTGAAATCATTGTATCCTTTCAAAACCTCCATCGTCAATATTAAACTTTAAACAAGTTGTTTAGTTTTATGTCACTTTATTTTTTCCCGTTTGTTTCCATTTATGTAAGAAAATAAAAAAGTGTGCTTTGAAAAGTATATACGAGTATAAAGTTTTATAAGTAACACGATGGATATAAAGTTGTGTGTGTTCATTTCAATATGGACTTAAAATTACAGTATTGCAGAGTATAAAATTTTCCCTTAAATTTTGGAATTATTTAATGCATTTTTAATACAAAAATATTAATACTAATTATTTTCATCTATCTATGATGTAAGAACAATACACAGTGAGTGTAAGGAACCTTTAACAATTTTAAGAGTTATTACAGGTTTGTAGCTTCCTATTTTGGTCGGAGGAAATTACTTTTAATGTAGAATAATAAAGTAAGTTATTTAATATTGTTACATTAGCCGCAGGTGTGGTGTTATGTCCGCCACTTTCCTGTTGGCTAACTTCGCCCAACTTTCATCAATATGGCGATTCAAACTTTCAGTAACCGAACTGAGGAACATCACACCTTCTAAGTGTGTTATAAATAGTAATAACTAAATTGATAAGCTATCATTTTGATCGTCTTTAATGTATAAAGCTTGTAGTACGTCCCCTAGATTAAATTTAGATTAAAATCAATGAATCATTAGATTTACATTTGTGTAATGATTTTAAAGGATATTCATATATATATATATATATATATATATATATATATATATATATATATATATATAATAATATACTTGTTCTATTTAGTAAAGCACTTAGGTTATTCTGTTTTGACAAGCTGTAGATGTCCAACGCAAACATATGATACATGCAAGGTTGCAGATTCAGTACGGTAATCAAGCTCCACTAATCTCAGAAGACTAACTTAAATGAAGTTTTTTCCGAAGTTTCTCATTGCAGTAATTCAAACTTCTTTCATCATGATAAATACTCTGTCATCTGCAGTGGGCTGTTAGTTCTATATCTTTAAACTTTTCAAAATAATTACTTGGAATAAAATTTATATAAAACAGATATTGGCGTAAATTTTATCAACGCATTCGGTTCACTACCGAAAGTTATTTTTATAAACGTTGGTTTCACAATCAGGAACCATTATTTTAAATACCAATAACAAATTAAGGCGAAGTACTCCAAACATACTGTATAAAATATAGCCATTAATAAATATAGCCACTAAACAAACATTGACTGTAATACAAATAATGTATTATCCACATATCCACTATTTCTACAGAGTGGTAAAAGGGACCAACTCTTAGAAACAGTACTACACCTAGTTTAGTAGGTATATTTTAGTAAATCCTTTATTTTACTTAAAACTATTCTAACATTATAAAATAATGATCTCTTCTTATTTCTAAATTAATTTATTTCCTTTACTGACCCTTAATAATCGGAAAAGATTTACAATAGAAAAATTAATGTTACCATTAGGCTTACGTTTTATTTAAGGTTATATTAAGATTATAATTAAATAATGCTTTCTTACAACACATCTCCAGGCCATATAAAAACAGTGTAACTCAAAATAATATTTTGATACACTTACATTATAATAATATATAAACTTCAAGAATTTAATAAATTATTTGAATTGGATTCTCAATGTAAATTTAGTGTTTTAAAATGGTATTTTCATGATTGAATAAATTTTGTGATGGTCTAGCAATAATATTTTGATTATACTTTCCGTTCTTCATATTACCTGTATATATATATATATAATTTGTGGCGACTAATTTTAGACATTTTCAGTTTAACATATCGAGCATTACACTATTAACAAATTTTAAGTCTAAGTTTTATTTTTAGGAACGTTTTTACTATTAATTATATGGGTAGGTTTAAATGAATGAAAATACTATTTATTATTACCAATTGAGATTTAATTTAAGTATTAAATTGTATACCTAGGTGCTTGTTTATCTGTATGTTTAATGGTCTTTTAGTCTCACCTTTGTATTCCCTATTGCAACTACAATTTATATTGCAAATATAATTTTTAGAATCCTGTTTACAAATTTTTGTTTTATTCTTACGAAAAACAATAATAAAACTGTGTTTTCCTAAATCGCTGAAATCTAAACTCAATTATCCTTACAGAATGTACTTACTATAAATATGAACAAAATGAAAATAGAAGTTAAATTAATTAAACATATAGTTGTGATGTCTTGAAAGAAATTTTTCACAGAACAGTTGATTACATATAACAGGCTTTATCAATTAATCTTTCACAACTTTAGAGATAAAAATTGAATTTTTCAGTAATTTAAAGACGAGTGGGGAGTATCCCGCGGGAATAAAAAAAAGAATATTTGTATATTCATAACAGGGATAGTAAGAATGTACATGTAAAATTTCACTGCAATCAATTGAATAGTTGAACGCGTGAAAGCCAAACAAGCAAACGAAGTCACTTTCACATTTACAACCTTTTTTAGATGAGATATATATATATATATATATATATATATATATATATATAAAAGAATTTTTTTTCCAAGAACATCGGAAGATGATACCACTAATTAAATAATATATCTTCCGATGTTCTTGGAACTAAATTCTTGGCGGAACGATAACCTAATTGTCACGCGTTGTATTATTTTCTCTTTCTTTGTAGCCAACCATCAGTCTACCGGGAAAGGAGCTCCCGCGAATTGTACGCGAGTTTGAGTACTTCATTCTATTCTTCCATCTTTCATGACTTTATGATTTCTTCTTCCTTTATGTGACTACAGCTACATTGTCAAGTCAAGAGTCCGATGTCCAGGCGTGTGAGTCGACGTCAACTCGTGAGGAAAGTAAATTTTACAGTTTTGTAAGCAATATTCCACAGAACATTGGAACCAGTAAGTCTACCCTCAGATGTCGTTCTTATTCTATTTTGGGAGCAAAGTGGAAAAGCCATATTTTTATTTAATGTCTAGAAGTGGTGTTGAAGTTTCTTGCCGCAATTAAACTTAAGTGTAAACTTTGCATATTTATTGCTAAATACTGTTTATTCAATACGAAAACCTCAGACATGACCACTACATGTGTTTCGTCCATTCGGTAAAATACGATTCAAATAAATTTGAATTAATACGCTTTCATAAATAACAATGGACAGTGGTAGCAATACCGTCTGATTCAGTTTCCTTCCAATGTATTTTTATAAATATTATATATGCCTAACTATACAATATTTACTGTATGTATCTTCTTTCAATAATATCAATAAAACAGAATATAGAAATCTATCACTCTATATACTTTTATGTATAAAGGCAAGATTTTTATAA